>NC_087270.1:40096777-40241777 GCF_015220805.1 Pogoniulus pusillus
GACACTGGATGAAATTTGTTATGAAGGTGTTGCTACCCCTCAGGCTGGCAAAGCCTTTCTGAATCCAGCCAGGTGTTGTTCTCAGCCAGGCCACAGGTAAAGGCTGTGCTGACTTCTGCTGCACCAAAAGGACTAGACCCAGCAAGGTGGGCTGCAAGAATGACAAAGCCACAGGTCTCAGAATGCTGATCACCTTGGGCTACGCCCTGCCATCTTGGTGGCACCAAAAGGAGCTGGGAGATCCCATGCAACACAGCTACCAAGGAAAAGAGGAAGAACAGAACAACCATTCTCAAAGAGAGTTCACAGAGTTCATAGAATCAAGCAGGTTGGAAGAGAGCTCCGAGCTCAGCCAGCCCAACCTAGCACCCAGCCCTAGCCAGTCAACCAGACCATGGCACTAAGTGCCCCAGCCAGGCTTGGCTTCAACACCTCCAGGCACAGAGACTCCACCACCTCCCTGGGCAGCCCATTCCAATGCCAATCACTCTTTCTGACAACAACTTCCCCCTAACATCCAGCCTAGACCTGCCCTGGCACAACTTGAGACTGTGTCCCCTTCTTCTGTTGCTGCTTGCCTGGTAGAAGAGACCAACCCCACCTGGCTACACTGGGGTGACAAAGCTGGTGAAAGGCCTGGAACACAAACCCTATGAGGAGAGGCTGAGGGAGCTGGGGGTGTGCAGCCTGCAGAAGAGGAGGCTCAGGGCTGACCTCATTGCTGTCTACAACTACCTGAAGGGAGGTTGTAGCCAGGTGGGGTTGGTCTCTTCTGCCAGGCACCCAGCACCAGAACAAGGGGACATAGCCTCAAGCTGTGCCAGGGGTGATCTAGACTGGATGTAGAGTGATTGGCATTGGAATGGGCTGCCCAGGGAGGTGGTGGAATGGCCATCCCTGGAGGCGCTGAAGCAAAACCTGGATGAGGCACTTAGTGCCATGGTCTGGTTGACTGGATAGGGCTGGGTGCTGGATTGGACTGGATGAGCTTGGAGGCCTCTTCCAACCTGATTGATTCTATGACTCTATGAATGATTTCCTGAAGGCACAAGGACGAGGCAAGGAAGGAGCCCTTTAAATAAAGCAGAGCCATGCGGTGGGTGGGGATGTGGAGATTAGAGAGCTAATCAAGCCCCTAATGCTCTTAGGGCTAATACATCAGTGCCTTAGCATGTAAGGCAGCTCTCTCATACAGATTTTGGGTACAAGATTAGTAAGAAAGGTCTGTTATCTTTTGCTCTTGTGTTGTATCTCACACTCATCACTCTCTACATTGTACAGTCAGTTGCACCTTGGAGGCTGAAGAAATTCAGTCCTGAAAACCCTTAAGCAGTACTCACTGCAGGTGTAACTGCTGTAGGGCCAGAGCTCTTCCTCTCAGCCCAGATGGGCTGGAAGCACTTTGGCTGCCTCCCAATGGCAACTTGAGATCGTAATCTCAGAGCCTGCTGGGCAAGGAGTGTGGGAAGGGCTGGGGTGTTGGGCTGAGGAAGCAGTATCAGCCTGTGCATCTGATGGTAGGCTCTGTGCAGCTGTGTCAGTGGTAGGAAATGGAACAGCAGCAACAGAACAAGGGGACACAGCCTCAAGTTGTGGCAGGGGAGGTCTAGGCTGGATGTTGTTAGGAAGTTGTTGTCAGAGAGAGTGATTGGCATTGGAATGGGCTGCCCAGGGAGGTGGTGGAGTCTCTGTGCCTGGAGCCAAGCCTGGCTGGGGCACTTAGTGCCATGGTCTGGTTGATTGGCCAGGGCTGGGTGCTAGGTTGGACTGGATGAGCTTGGAGGTCTCTTCCAACCTGGTTGAGGAGGGGACTCCACTGCTGGAAGTGAGTAGAAAATGCCCCATTAGGAATGCTTTAGAATCCCCCACTAAGGGCTGGGGCCCCTTCAGTGAAGAGTTTGGAGGTCTCTTCCAACCCGCTTGATTCTGTGATTCTCTGATTCTAATGCTTCTCTGATTCTAAGATCTTCTGTGGGAAGAGCTAAAGCCATGCAAAGGAGGTGGAGGGACACATGGAGAGAGCTCCTGCATTCTGAGGAACGATACAGCAGAGTCTGAAGGTCTGCCTGCACTCTCAGCAGCACACAGGGGAATCTCTCTCACTCATCCCAGCAGCTGCTTGCTGCTTCCAAGTCCAAATTGTGGTGATGGAAATTATACTGCTGACCAGGACACCAACATCTCTGATGTTCTCCTGGCTGTGCTGCAGGCTCTGGATGTTCTAGCATGTGCTCTGCAACTGAGACACAAATGCTTGTCTCTTCCTGTGTCCTTTAGATATTGATAAGCATTGATAAGATCCCCTCTCAGTCTGCTCCTCTGCAGGCTAAACAGAGCCATTCTCTCAGCTTTCCTCCAGAGAAGGACAGACACTCCAGTCCTCTAATCATCCTTCTGGCACTCCACTGCACTCTCTCCAGTAGTTCTTTGTCTCTCTTGAAATGGGGAGCCCAGAACTGGACACAATACTCCAGATGTGGCCTTGCTAGGGCAGAATAAAGGGGAAGGAGGACCTTGCTGGCCATGGTCTCTTAATCACAGAACCACAGAATCAAGCAGGTTGGAAGAGACCTCCAAGATCATCCAGCCCAACCTAGCACCCAGCCCTATCCAGTCAACCAGACCATGGCACTAAGTGCCTCAGCCAGGCTTGGCTTCAACACCTCCAGCCACACAGACTCCAGCACCTCCCTGGGCAGCCCATTCCAATGCCAATCACTCTCTCTGACAACAACTTCCTAACAACATCCAGCCTAGACCTCCCTTGCCACAACTCGACACTGTGACCCCTTCTTCTGTTGCTGCTTGCCTGGCAGCAGAGCCCAACCCCACCTGGCTACAGCCTCCCTGCAGGCAGCTGCAGGCAGCAATGAGCTCTGCCCTGAGCCTCCTCTGCTGCAGGCTGCACACCCCCAGCTCCCTCAGCCTCTCCTCACAGGGCTCTGCTCCAGGCCCCTCCCCAGCCTTGCTGCCCTTCTCCAAACACCTTCCAGCACCTCAACATCTCTCTGCAATGGAGGAGCCCAGAACTGGACACAGCACTCAAGGTGTGGCCTGAGCAGTGCTGAGCACAGGGGCACAAGAACCTCCCTTGTCCTGCTGCCCACACTGCTCCTGAGCCAGCCCAGGATGCCATTGGCTCTGCTGCCCACCTGGGCACTGCTGCCTCATCTTCAGCTCCTCTCTGCCAGCACCCCCAGCTCCCTCTCTGCCTGGCTGCTCTCAACCACTCTGGCTCCAGCCTGTAGAGATGCTTGGGGTTGTTGTGGCCAAAGTGCAGAACCCTGCACTTGGCCTTGTTTAATCTCATCCCATTTGCCTCTGCCCACCCATACAGCCTGGCCAGGTCCCTCTGCAGGGCTCTCCTTACCCTCCCACAGCTCCACAGCTGCTCCTAGCTTGGTGTCATCTGCAAACTTACTGATACTGGACTCAATCCCCTCATCCAGATCATCAGTAAAGATATTGAAGAGGACTGGGCCCAGCACTGATCCTTGGGGGTCAGTTAATATACATCACAGGGTACCATTTGCTTTCTTGCCCACAAAGGCACCTTGCTGGCTCCTGGGGAACTTGCTGCCTGCAACAAGAGCCACTGCAGATGAATGAAGTGCAAGCTCCTGTTGCAGTCCCAGGTGGGAGCCCTGTAACCAAATGTGAGATCTGCAGTGAAGTGCCTGCAGCCTGGTCCCAGCAGACACAATACATTCCCAGCTGTGTCACAACCTCTGCATCTTCTCTGCCAATAGGAAGGCAAAGGTGCCTGCAGAGAGGGTTGACATAAAGAGTATGGGTTGGTTAGCTCAAAATCCAGGCCATAGCTGGTAGGTGTTGTTTCAGAGAAGGTCTACATTTTGCATGGTGTGCAAACACAGGCAGAAAAGTCCATGGTGGTCTGAGAGCTGCCACAGGCTGTGAAAAGCCCAGGAGGGAAGGGTTTGTTAGAGCTGTGGTTGCTGGGGACACCAGAAGCAGTCATGCCCTTGCTATGTTCTGGGCAAAGCGTCTGGGAGCACAGCCCAGCAGAACAAGTCTGGTAGGGTTGCTGGCACATCCATGCTGATGTGATTGGTATGAAATCATACCCTCACCCTACCTCCCAGTGAGCTGCTCAAGAGCTTCCCTGTTTTGTAATAGAGATGACAACATCCATCCATCCCCTGCCAAGATGGGATCTGAGTGTGGTGGATAAACATTCCTCAGCTCCCCTGAGGCCATTAGGCAAAAAGAGGGTCCTGGCCACTGCTGCTGCCAATGTGCAGCAAAACAGTGCTCAGCCCTGCTCCTGTCTGTGGTTCACTGCAGCGAGCAACTGAGCACACAGGTTCTTGCAGTGCTGCTGTCTGAGGTTTTGCTCCTGTGTAAGACTGGATCAAGGGGCTCAGGCAATGCTGCTTTGAGCCCTGGCCTCAGGTCCTGACCCTTTCCTTGTGCTGTCTTTGCCTCAGTCTTTTCAAAGGGTATTTACACCACAGCAGAAGTGAAAAGGCCAGTAAAAATAAGCACTCTGTTCCATGACAGTGAAAATATAGAATAGAATAGAATAGAATAGAATAGAATAGAATAGAATAGAATAGAATAGAATAGAATAGAATAAGCCAGGTTGGAAGAGACCTCCAAGCTCAGCCAGCCCAACCTAGCACCCAGCCCTCAACAAGCAACCAGACCATGGCACTAAGTGCCCCAGCCAGGCTTGGCTTCAACACCTCCAGGCACAGAGGCTCCACCACCTCACTTCAGGTAGTTGTAGACAGCAATGAGGTCACTCCTGAGCCTCCTATTGTCCGCCCCCAGTGCCTTCAGCCTCTCCTCACAGGGCTGTGCTCCAGGCCCCTCACAAGCTTCCTTGCCCTTCTCTGGACACCTTCCACTATCTCAACTTCTCTCTTGAATTGAGGATCCCAGAACTGGACACAGAACTCAAGGTACTAGTGGCAACTCCACTATTTCCCTGGGCAGCCCACTCTAATGTCAGTCACTCTCTCTGGGAAGAACTTTCTCCTAACATCCAGCCTAGACCTGCCCTGGCACAACCTGAGACTGTGTCCCCTTCTTCTGTTGCTGCTTGCCTGGCAGCAGAGCCCAACCCCACCTGGCTACAGGTAGTTCCAGACTACACTCAGGTAGTAGTAGACAGCAATGAGGTCCCTTCAGGTAGTTGTAGACAGCAGTGAGGTCACTCCTGAGACCTCTGCAACTGCTTTTACTCATATCATATCTCATTGGGTTGAAACACATTGTTAAGCACCAGGTCTGACTGCAGGTTGCCCAGCACAGCTTTGTGGCTTTGAGCCCTACTCTTGGGTCCAGACCCTTTCTTTGTGCTGTCTTTGTCCCAGTCTTTTGCCAGGATATTTGCACCACATCAGAAATGAAAAAGCTCAATAAAAATAAGCATTCCTTTGCATGACAGTGAAAATATTGCAACTGCTTTTACTCTTAACACACTGCATTGGATTCAAACACATTGTGAAGCAGCAGGTCTGGCTGCAGGTTGTCCATCAGAGTAGTACTGCTCTACAGTGATGACATTACAGTTGAAGGACCTACTGTGGTTCCTCTCCACTAAAATCAATCCAAAATTCAACCCCTCAGGTGGTGCTGAGTGTTGCACTGGCTTCTTGGTATTTTAAGGAGGGGATTGTAAGAACCTTGAGTGCTGTGTCCAGTTCTGGCATACTCAGTTCAAGAGAGATGTTGAGGTGCTGGAAGGTGTCCAGAGAAGGGCAGCAGGGCTGGGGAGAGGCCTGGAGCACAGCCCTGTGAGGAGAGGCTGAGGGAGCTGGGGGTGTGCAGCCTGCAGAAGAGGAGGCTCAGGGCAGAGCTCATTGTTGTCTGCAGCTCCTTGCAGGGAGGCTGTAGCCAGGTGGGGTTGGGCTCTGCTGCCAGGCAAGCAACAACAGAACAAGGGGACACAGCCTCAAGTTGTGGCAGGGCAGGTCTAGTCTGGATGTTGTTAGGAAGTTGTTGTCAGAGAGAGTGATTGGCATTGGAATGGGCTGCCCAGGGAGGTGGTGGAGTCTCTGTGCCTAGAGGTGTTGAAGCCAAGCCTGGCTGGGGCACTTAGTGCCATGGTCTGGTTGACTGTGTAGGGCTGGGTGCTGGGTTGGACTGGATGAGCTTGGAGGTCTCTTCCAACTTGGTTGAGGAGGGCACTCCACTGCTGGAAGTGAGCAGAAAATGCCCCACTAGGAATGTTTTAGAATCCCCCACTAAGAGCTGGGGTCACTTCAGTGAAGGGTCTGAGCTGGGTAAGGCACTGACATTGCTACAGCAGCAGAGACAAACAGAGACAGTGGTTTTGGAAGAAGTCTGAAGGCTGCTGGGAAGAACCCATCTCCACTGGGATTTGCTGCAGTGGAATAGCCACGTTCCTGCAAAACTGCAGAGCCAGATTCTAACTCCTGGCTCAACTGTCACAGAATCATAGCAGGGTTTAGACTGGAAGAGACCTTAAAAAGTCATCTAGTCTAAACCCCCTGCAGTGCTCAGGGACATGATCAGAGCCCTTTGAAACCTAATTGGGAATGTTTCCAGAACTGGGATATCTACCATCTCCATGGGCAACCTGTGCTTCATCAGCCCCAGTGTAAAAAAATTTCTTCATCTATGTAGTCTAAATCTTCCCTACTCTAGCTTAAAACCATCAACTCTTGTCCTGCAAACAGGCTCTGTTTGGCCTCGTGTTTCATAGAATCATAGAACCAAACAGGTTGGAAGAGACCTCCAAGCTCAGCCAGTCCAACCTAGCACCCAGCCCTGGCCAAGCAACCAGACCATGGCACTAAGTGCCCCAGCCAGGCTTGGCTTCAACACCTCCAGGCACAGAGACTCCACCACCTCCCTGGGCAGCCCATTCCAATGCCAATCACTCTCTCTGACAACAACTTCCTAACAACATCCAGCCTAGACCTTCCCTGCCACAACTTGACACTCTGTCCCCTCGTTCTGTTGCTGCTTGCCTGGCAGCAGAGCCCAACCCCACCTGGCTACAGCCTCCCTTCAGGCAGCTGCAGACAGCAATGAGCTCTGCCCTGAGCCTCCTCTTCTGCAGGCTGCACCCCCCCAGCTCCCTCAGCCTCTCCTCACAGGGCTCTGCTCCAGGCCCCTCCCCAGCCTTGATGCCCTTCTCCAAACACCTTCCAGCACCTCAACATCTCTCTTGAATTGAGGAGCCCAGAACTGCACACAGCACTCAAGCTGGAAGAAGGGCAGAAGAACCTCCCTTGTCCTGCTGCCCACACTGCTCCTGAGCCAGCCCAGGATGCCATTGGCTGCATAAAAGATTATTCTCCTTTTGGGCTGTTTTTGCATCCATCCCCTTGGTGTTTTAAAACTCTTTCTTACTTGAATTGAAGCTGTGAGGCAGGAATCAGTCCTAAGAGAAAGGCAAAGATGATGTCTTCTCCTTCAGGCTTCAACTGAGAATAAGAAGGATGGAGAAAGTGCAGAGAGAAGCCAGCAACAAAGCCACATCAACACAGTTCCACAGAAGACATCCACATAGCAGCTGGGTGAAAAAAAGAAAGTAGTTATCTACCTGTCTGTTGCTGGCACTGTGTGGAAAGGGAAGAGAGAAGGGTACTGTGCCTGCTGCCTGTGCCCAAAAACTACTTGGAACCCCCAAGCTCCATCCTGAAGGTAGATAGCAGGGCTGAAGAGAATGAAGAAACCAGTCCAGTTCTGCAGCCCCTGTTACAAGAGGGCTATGGATGTGCTGGAAGGTGTCCAGAGAAGGGCCAAAAGAGGGCTGGAGCTGCTCTGCTACGAGGAGAGACTGAGGGAGTTGGAGCTGTTCAGTCTGGAGGGGAAAAGGCTCCCAGGTGACCTTATTGTGACTTTTCAGTATCTTAAGGGGACCTACAAGAACTGGGGAGGGACTATTTAGTCTTGCAGCCAGCTACCAGTGAAGTTGTATGACTGCATCTCAAAGAGCCTAAACTTCAACCCCAGCAGCTGCAAGGAGCTCAGGACTTTCACCACTGCTTTGAGATCTCTTTCCACTGGCTGAGCTTTGGTATGCCCTCAGCCTGTTTGGTCTCTGCAGGTCTCAGGATGGAAATCCCTGATATATTGTGTGGCTTTTCCTGTACAAAGGATGTGGGTTCTGCTTTTAAGTATGAACCTGTATTTGGAAGAGGTTGATGTGGTAGTCAGACACTGCACAGTCATTACCTGTTCAGCCCACAGGATCCCTTAGAGTTTTTCATGCCTAGGCAGGATGAAGTGTACACAGCCAATTCCTGGTCTCACCCTGCTAACATCATACCAATGCCATGACTCATTGTGGACATCCAGCCTGAAGAAAGTCCAGGAGCTGTGCCTGCAAGTAAGATCAGTGGGCATCAGGCTCCTACAGCCTCAAGTAATGGAGTTCTTTCAATGTTTAGAATCATAGAATCAGTCAGGGCTGGAAGGGACCACAAGGAGCAGCCAGTTCCAAGCCCCCTGCCATGCCCAGGGACACCCTACCCTAGAGCAGGCTGCACACAGCCTCACACAGCCTGGCCTTAAACACCTCCAGGGATAGGGCCTCAACCACCTCCCTGGACAACCTGCTCCAGTGCTCCATCAACCTCACAATAACCAACTTGTTGCTATCATCCAATCCAAACCTACTACTAAAATCATAGAATCATAAAACTAAGAAGGTTGGAAGAGAGCTCCAAGCTCAGCCAGTCCAACCTAGCACCCAACTCTAGGCAATCAACCAGACCATGGCACTAAGTGCCCCAGCCAGGCTTGGCTTCAACACCTCCAGGCACAGAGACTCCACCACCTCCCTGGGCAGCCCATTCCAATGCCAATCACTCTCTCTGACAACAACTTCCTCCTAACATCCAGCCTAGACCTACCCTGCCACAACTCAAGACTGTGTCCCCTTGTTCTGTTGCTGCTTGTCTGGCAGCAGAGCCCAACCCCACCTGGCTACAGCCTCCCTTCAGGGACTTGAGACTTCCTCAGTGGGATCTATGACTGATGCCTCTGAGATAGAGGCCAAGCTTTGAGATAGAAGGAGATAGGACTGATAGAGGCTGGATATTAGGAGGAAGTTGGCAGAGAGAGTGATTGGTACTGGAATGGGCTGCCCAGGGAGGTGGTGGAGTCTCTGCCTGGAGAAAAGCCTGGATGAGGCAATTAGTGCCATGGCCTGGTTGATTGTTGAGGGCTGGGTGCTAGGTTGGACTGGCTGAGCTTGGAGCTCTCTTCCAACCTGCTTGATTCTATGTTTCCATGCAAAATGAATTTAACACGTTGGGTTCATGCCAGCAGCTCAGGCCAAAACCCAGCCAAAGACTGTGCTAAGAGCGGCGCAGATGACTGAGCACTCAAAGCCAGTCCATATCAAGACACCTGCAGGTTGTCCCTGTTATTTCCTGCAAGATGGAAGATAATGTCCAGACTGAAATTACCTGAAGACAACAGAAGGGGCCAAGACCAAAGCCTCACTCAGGTGACTGCAGAGCAGACCAAAGCAGCGGAGGCTTGGCAGGTCCCTGCAGAGTGACTGTGCCCTGCAGTGGCAAAAGGGGGAATTTTCCCTGTGTTTTTCCTTGAAGTGGAGTGGATGTTCTGCAAACAAAAGCAAGCAGTGAGACACTCACCCTGAGAGCAGCGTGAGCACAAAACCCAACTCACCCCCTTGAAACTTGAAGTGAGGTGGGGATTTCCATGTATTGCATGTGTTTCCAGATCTAGAGATAAGGGTACAGCTGGTCAAACATTTTCCATTGATGATTTCCTTGCAGAAAACATCCTTCTAAGGAAGAAAAAAAATAAAAACCAAAAAGAAAAAGAAAAAGAAAAAGAAAGGAAAAAAAAAAAGAAAAAGAGGGAAAAAAAGCAAAATAAGAAAGTTAGAGAAAATTCAAGGGAGAGATTTGTTTTCCCTTAAAAAGGACATGCACTTGAATCATGGAATCACAGAATCAAGCAGGTTGGAAGAGACCTCCAAGCTCAGCCAGTCCAACCTAGCACCCAGCCCTGGCCAATCAACCAGACCATGGCACTAAGTGCCCCAGCCAGGCTTCTCTTGAACAACTTCATTTTATTTCTCCTCTTTAATGGCCCACGTGGATAAAGGAAAAGTCAAAGTGGTGACTGATCAGATGAGTGAGGCTATTTGGTTGTTTTTTAAAGATCATAGAATCAAGCAGGTTGGAAGAGACCTCCAAGCTCAGCCAGTCCAACCTAGCAACCATCCCTCAACAATCAGCCAGACCATGGCACTAAGTGCCTCATCCAGGCTTTGCATTGGATTGGCATTGGAATGGGCTGCCCAGGGAGGTGGTGGAATCACCATCCCTGGAGGTGTTGAAGCCAAGCCTGGCTGGGGCACTTAGTGCCATGGTCTGGTTGGTTGTTGAGGGCTGGGTGCTAGGTTGGACTGGCTGAGCTTGGAGGTCTCTTCCAACCTGGTTGATTCTATGTGTTGGTGATCCTAGAGGTCTTTTCCAGCCTGGCTGATTCTGTGAGACCCCTCCTCTTCTGAGAGATGTCCTTTGTGCAGCATTGGAGCAGACTGAAGGGATTGGAGATGACTCCAACCCTCTGCCAGCAATTCACTCACTGACCTTTCTACCTCTTCAACTGTCACTTACAGACCTATGGGTGAGGATGAGACACAGAACTTGCCTTTGATGGGAAGAGATCTGGTTTTGTTTGCCATCCAAAGCTGTCCACTTGGAAATCCCTTTGTCCTTCTGGTGAGATTATTTTTGCAGTTAATCTGAGGGTGACTAATCCCTGAGCCTCCTGCCTGTGTCCTGCAAGGGGGCTGCAGTGCACAATCCTGCTGCTCTTCCAGGAGAAGAATCTGTAAGGTTTGGCTTTTCCTTATGCAGTCCACACTGAATTGCCAACTCTGGTCTGATTTCATACCTGCTTCAGCTTGCCTTACAGGTTCTCAGCCCAGGAGCAAATCACTTTGGGAAATTTAATTAAGCTTTAATGAGGTTCTTTGATTGTTGGGCATTGTGCCCAGTGGGATTAATGTACAATGAAGGGGGTGTCTTGTCCCCTGGCAACAGCTGGCAAGTGCATGTAGAGCAAACCATCCTAAGTCATCCTAAATTACCTTTTGAACTCAGGGAAGCAGCAGGGAAGAACAATCAGGAAGCTCTAATAGGTCCTTTAATTAGAGAATCATAGGATGGTTTAGGTTGGAAGGGAACTCAAAGTTCATCCAGTCCCAACCCCCTGCCATAGGCAGGGACACCTCCCACTAGAACAGGTTGCTCAAGGTCTCATCCAACCTGATCCTGAACACCTCCAGGGAGGTTGTGGAGCACAGAAGCACCCAATGTGATCTTTGATCACATTGGGTGCTTCTGTGCTCCACAACCTCCCTGGGCAACCTGTGCCAGGGTCTCACCACCCTCAACCTGTGCCAGTGTCTCACCACCCTCACTGCAAACAACTTCTTCCTCACATCCAGTTTCAATCTCCCCTCTGCCAGTTTAAACCCATTCCTCCTCATCCTGTCATCACAAGACCTTACAGCAGGTCTTTTTCATACAAGTCTTCTACACTGAAAAACTCCCTCTTTGGCTGCTCTTGGGACTCTTCATAAGGTTGGGGAATGGAAGGTAGGCAGGGGGGTGGGAGGTGGGTTTCACTTTCTTCTTTCCTTTGAATAGGCAGGAGCTTGGGTTGGAGAGAGCTCTGACATGGGATATCCTGAGAAAGTTGGGTAGTGAGCATGGATCTCTACAGAATCATAGAATCAGCCAGAATGGAAGAGACCTCCAAGCTCATCCAGCCCAACCTAGCACCCAGCCCTCAACAAGCAACCAGACCATGGCACTAAGTGCCCCAGCCAGGCTTGGCTTCCACACCTCCAGCCACACAGACTCCACCACCTCCCTGGGCAGCCCATTCCAATGCCAATCACTCTCTCTGACAACAACTTCCTAACAACATCCAGCCTAGACCTGCCCTGGCACAGCTTGAGACTCTGTCCCCTTGTTCTGTTGCTGCTTGCCTGGCAGAAGAGCCCAACCCCACCTGGCTACAGCCTCCCTGCAGACAGCAATGAGCTCTGCCCTGAGCCTCCTCTGCTGCAGGCTGCACACCCCCAGCTCCCTCAGCCTCTCCTCACAGGGCTGTGCTCCAGGCCCCTCCCCAGCTTCATTGCCCTTCTCTGGATATGTTCCAGTACCTCAACATCTCCCTTGAACTGAGGTAGAGACTTTCTCAGAACCATAGAACCATAGAAACATTTGGTTGGAAAAGACCTTTAAGAACCTCACATCCAGCCATTAAACCATCAATTCCAAGCCCATCACTAACCCATTTCACCACATCCCTCCAGTGTTGTGACTCTACCACTTCCCTGGACAGCCTGCTCCAGGGTTTGACTACCCATTTGGTGAAGAAATTGCCCCTAATGTCCAACATAAACCTCCCTGGGACAACCTGATGTGATTTCCTCTTGTCCTGTCACTTGTTATTTGGGACATGAAACAAAACCCCACCTGGCTGCTACCTCCTTTCTTGTGGCTGCAGAACACAGGTCTACCCTGAGCCTTCTTTTCTCCAGTCTACCATGCACCAGGATCTTGAGACTTGAGTTGCTGAGTAGAGATTGGCCAGAGATTGAGGCATCCCAAGCTGATGGGCAGCTGCTCCATCTCTTCAACACCTCACTGGGCTCCAAGGAAATGGCTGAGACTATGCAGCACCAGGATATTGGCAGGTCAAACATCAGGGAGCCATCCCTACTCCATCCATTTGTTTTTGCAGCTAGGCATATAAAGAAAGCAGAAAATAAGGCCCAGAGCTGGTGTTCATGTGAAGCAGCTTCTCCTTACCAAGAGGCTGTGGTCTAGGTTCAGCCATTTAAATGATGCCTCTACTGTGGTGTTCAAACTGGGAGCCTTGCTGCCCTAGGATCTCAGTGGAGATAGCCAGGCATGTCCAGGAAGGAAATCCCACCTTAAATCATTGATCAGACTTGCCCAGATCTGTGCAATCCCTGGGGAGGGACCTGGCAGGCTCAATTAAATGTTAAATGTGGAGTGGCTGCATTCAAATCCTCCTGCAAGCTGGAAGAGGCAGCAGCCCGAGGTGGGGGGAAAAGTTCACGTGCAATCCTGCAACATGATCATGCAACAAGTGCCTCTGACTGCAGGAGCACATCATGGGACCTCCTGCAAGTCCAGGTTTCCCACAAAAGCCTGGCACCTGGAAGAAGCAGGAAGGTTGCACAAAGGTGCTCCAGCCTGGAGTTTCCTAACCCTGGAGCTCTTGACTCTGCAACAACTGCAACCATTCTTCCATCCTCCTGTGGGTGGAGGAGAGAAGCAGGAATGTTTTCTAAGGTTGTAGGAGCCCAACAGACAAATCCACCCACACCTCACTCTAGTGTTAGCCAAGGATCCCAGCCTGCATTTGTACTCAGAAATCACAGAGTCAACCACAGAAATCACAGTCATAGAATGGGTTAGGTTGGAAGGGAACTCAAAGTTCATCCAGTCCCAACCCCCTGCCATAGGCAGGGACACTTCCCACTAGAACAGGTCATTCAAGGTCACATCCAACCTGGCCTTGAACACCTCCCTGGGCAACCTGTGCCAGTGTCTCACCACCCTCAACCTGTGCCAGTGTCTCACCATCCTCACTGCAAACAACTTCTGCCTAACATCCACTTTCAATCTCTCCTCTGCCAGTTCAAACCCATTCCTCCTCCTCCTGACATTACCAGACCTTGTCAGTAGTCCCTCCCCAGCCTTCTTGTAGCCTTCTTCAGACCCTGGAAGGCCACTCCAAGGTCTCCTCAAAGCCTTCTCTTCTCCAGGCTGCACAGCCCCAACTCTCAACCTGTCCTCAGAGCAGAGCTGCTGCAGCCCTCTGAGCATCTTGGTGGCCTCCTCTGGACTGGCTTCAACAGTTCCATGTCCTGCTTGAAGAGGAGCAGGATCAGAGGCACACACACTGGTGCAGAAACCCTCCAGTTATTGGTAGCACACTCCCTGGTGTGGTTTTGGTTCAGGTCAAGCAGCACTCATGCAGCCAATGCTCAGGGAAGCTTCAAGGTGAGCAAAGGCCATTTGCAGTAGGCTTGTGGAAGTGCTCTCATCCTTTTTGTGAGGCTGAAAAGGTTGAATAGGATCAGGTGGGCCAGACCTAACCTTTTTATTTTCCTGCATAGATTCATCCATAGAGACCAATAAGACCTCTGAAATTGTTGTGCCACCAGGACACAGTAGGAGGCTGTCACCAGCCAGTTCTGAAAGGGACCCTTGGGATGTGCACCTTGATGATACTTTCACCTGCTTGTGTTGACAGCTGTGGAAATGGTGACCAGAGGACCTGGTTTTCTCCAAGCTATGGCTGGCCTGACCTGGGTATTCTGGCTTGCCCACTCACAGGCAGCTCAGTCATTTCTTCTCCACCTTGGGCCATGGCCTCCCTCTTGCCTGTTTTCCCTGTTGGCCCTACTGTAAGGTCTGCCAGCCCCCCCTGGTTCATAGATTCATAGGGCTGTTTTGGTTGGAAAAGACCTCTAAGCTTATTGAGTCCAACCATCACCCTAAGACCACCACAGCCATTAAACCATGTCTGACACTGCAGCCTGCTGCAGTAACAGCTGCAGGATCCAACTCTTTGTCTAAAATGATCAGAGGACACAGAATCAAAGACTAAGTCTGGTGGGAAGAGCCCAGATTCAGCAGATGCTGGTGTCACTCCTGTCCCTTTCCAAGTCCAATCTCCACTCCAGATGGTGCCTTCTACTAGTCTGGTCCTTTGCTCCTCTATCCTGGCCCTCATCCAGTGTTCATCCTTCCAGTTATACTCCATTCCTTCCCAGCCCTCCTCTTCTTTGCCAGACGTGGCTGTTCACACCTGTCTCCTCCTTCCTTGTCTGCTTTCTCCAGCCTCTTTCACCACCCAGTCCTGTGCCCAGCATCCTGGCTCCTTGGCTCCTGTCTCTCTCAGGCAGGGTCCCTCTCCCCACCTCCCACTCATTGCTCACATTGCCATGCCACTGCTGCCACACCCAGCCAGCATCCTCCACCCAGTCTGCCCTCACATAATGATAGCTGCTGGAACTCCACAATGCAATAGTCTCTCTCTGCAGCACCTGCCTCTAGTATTTCACAGATGTTCCTGAAGGGAATACTGAGCAAATCAACTCTCAGCACTCCCAAGGTGAGACCAATGCCCAGAAAGAAAGGCTGCAGTTATCCAGACTGGAAAACAGATGGTTAAAGAGGTGGGATATGAGATGTGGTTATAAATCACACATGGGCCAGAGAGGGTAAATAAAGAACAGGCAAGCAGCAACAGAGCAAGGGGACACAGTCTCAAGCTGGGCCAGGGGAGGTCTAGGTTGGCTGTTAGGAGGAAGTTGTTGTCAGAGAGAGTGATTGGCATTGGAATGGGCTGCCCAGGGAGGTGGTGGAGTTGTCACTAGTACCTTGAGTGTTGTGTCCAGTTCTGGCATACTCAGTTCAAGAGAGATGTTGAGGTGCTGGAAGGTGTCCAGAGAAGGGCAGCAAGGCTGGGGAGGGGCCTGGAGCACAGCCCTGTGAGGAGAGGCTGAGGGAGCTGGGGTGGAGAAGAGGAGGCTCAGGAGTGACCTCATTCCTGTCTCAAACTCCCTGCAGGGAGGCTGCAGCCAGGTGGGATTGGTCTCTTCTGCCAGGCAAGCAGCAACAGAAGGGGGCAGAGTGTGAAGTTGTGCCAGGGGAGGTCTAGGCTGGATGTTGTTAGGAAGTTGTTGTCAGATAGAGTGATTGGCATTGGAATGGGCTGCCCAGGGAGGTGGTGGAGTCTCTGTGCCTGGAGGTGTTGACGCCAAGCCTGGCTGGGGCACTTAGTGCCATGGTCTGGTTGATTGGATGGGGCTGGATGCTAGGTTGGACTGGCTGAGCTTGGAGGTCTCTTCCAACCTGTTTAATTCTGTGATTCTATTCTATGACTCCAATAGCACAACTGGAGGAATACAGAATCCAAGGAACCTGGCATGTGGCAAGATCAAAGCAGCTGCAGGAGGTGGTTCTTCACTTGGAATGGGGTTGTGAAGGGTCCTAAAATTTCAAACCTATGGAAGAAAGTCCTACTGAAGGCAAGCCAAGACTGAGAGCTCACAAAGTCCTGGCCTGCAGGTGGTCTGAAGAGGGAGAGGCGCTGGGGTGGATTTCCCTGCTTGCATTGTGCCTATATTCATTTTCAGACATGGTTTCCTCACCCTGTCTGAAACAGCATCAGGGACTGCATGGGCCTTAGGTCTGGTCAGGTAAGGGCTGTGTGCATACAGAATCATAGAATCAGAGAGTCAGAGAATCAGAGAATCACAGAATCAGTCAAGGGACCTATGCTAGTTGGAAGCTAGCTAGAATGTTTTGGTGAGAAGGATTAGATCACAGGCTGTGAAAGGGAAACAATGGTGATGTCTGCTTCACTCATAGGCTTGCTGACCCAAACCACCACAGGACCACGAGGATCATCTAATTCCAACCCCCCTGCCATGGACACTCTACCCTAGAGCAGGCTGCACACAGCCTCAGCCAGCCTGGCCTTAAACACCTCCAGCCATGGGGCCTCAACCACCTCCCTGGGCAACCCATTCCAGCCTCTCACCACTCTCCTGCTCAACAACTCCCTCCTCACCTCCACTCTGAATCATAGGCTGGTTTGAGCTGGGAAGGACCCTGAAAGGTCACCCATTCCAATCTCCCTGCAGTGAGCTGGGACATCTTCAATTACATCAGGTTCATCAGAGCCCTCTGCAACCTGACCTTGAATGTTTCCAGGGACAGGACATCTACCACCTCTCTGGGCAGCCTGTGCCAGTTTCTCACCACCCTCAGCATAAGCAATTCCTTCCTTGTATGTCATCCAGATCTCCCTTCTTCTAGTTTAAAACCATCACCTCTTGTCCTGCTGCAAGAGGTGAGATATAACTACAGCTGTGTGTTGCATTTCCTCTGTGTGTGTGTCTATATATAGGTGTATCTTATATCTCCTGTAACTGAGAGGGCAGGGTTGTGAGTGCCAGCCTCTCCAGACCACAGCTCATGGTGCTCCTGGGCTCAAAGACACATCAGACCCCAGACATTTGCTGCTCTGGAGCATCTCATGATACTACAGAGGTGGTTATGACCTCTGTAGTATCATGAGATGCTCCAGACAAGAAGCCTGGCACTGGCAGCAGAAAATCACTTGGCACCAGCTGCCAGGTCAGGGGTGCTGAGGAGCCCTGCTTTAGAGATATCCTGTGCCCTCCCTGGATTTTGGCCAAGGCCCAAAAGGGCAGTGAAGAACAAGTGCAGAGGAGGGCAACAAAGCTGGGGAAGGGTCTGGAGAATGAATCTCATGAGGAGCAACTGAAATAGCTGGGGATGGTTAGTGTGAAAAAGAGGAGGCTGAGGGGAGACACTGGAATGGGCTGCCCAGGGAGGTGGTGGAGTCGCCGTCCCTGGAGCTGTTCAAGGCAGGACTGGACGTGGCACTTGGTGCCATGGTCTGGCCTTGAGCTCTGTGGTAAAGGGTTGGACTTGATGATCTGTGAGGTCTCTTCCAACCCTGATGATATTGTGATACTGTGAGACCTCATCACTGACTACAGCTACCTGAAAGGCCATTGTGGAGAGGCTGCTGCTGGGCTCTGCTCACAGGTAAATAGTGATAGAACAAGAGGGAATGGCCTCAAGCTGTGGTTGGGTAGGTTTAGACTGGACATTAGGAAACATTTTTTCCCAGCAAGAGTGGTCAGGCACTGGAATGTGCTGCCCAGGGTGGTGGTGGAGTCACCAACCCTGCATGTGTCTAAAAGTCACTTGGACATGATTCTTGGGGTATGGTTTAGGGTGAACCATGCAGAGCAGAGCTATCAGATCACAGGCTCATGGGGGTTGGAAGGGACCCAAGGAGATCATCCACTACACTCTCCCTGCCAGAGCAGGACCACACAATCTAGCACAGATCACAGAAAGGCTCCAGAGAAGGAGACTCCACAACCTCTCTGGGCAGCCTGTGCCAGGGCTCTGGGACCCTTACAGTCAGGAAGTTCCCCCTTGTGTAGAGCTGGAACCTCCTGTGCTGCAGCTTCCATCCATTGCTGCTTGTCCTATCCCAGGGAGCAGTGAGCAGAGCCTGTCCCCCCCATCCTGACCCCCAGCCCTCAGATGTTTATGAACATTGATTAAATCCTCTCTCAGTCTTCTCTTCTCCAGACTAAGCAGCCCCAAGTCCCTCAGCCTCTCCTCATCAGGCAGTGCTCCACTCCCCTCATCATCCTCGTAGCCCTCTGCTGGACCCTCTCCAGCAGATCCCTGTCCCTCTTCAACTGGGGAACCCAAAACTGAAGGCAGTATTCAAAATGAGGTCTCCCCAGGGCAGAGTAGAGGAGGAGGAGAACCTCCCTTGATCTGCTGGACACACTCTGCTTAATGCATCCCAGGATCCCATTGGCATTCTTGGCCACAAGGGCACATTGCTGTGCCATGGATGTTCTCCACCAGCACTCCCAGGTCCCTCTCCACAGGGCTGCTCTCCAGCAGACCACCTCCCAGCCTGTGCTGCTGCAGTTTATTCTTCCTCCCCAGGTGCAGGACTCTGCACTTGTCCTTGTTGAACCTCATCTGGTTGCTCTGTGCCCAGCTCTCAGTCTGTGCAGGTCTCTCTGGATGGCCACACAGCCTTCAGCTGCATCAGCCAAGCCTTTCAGTTTGGCTTCAACATCAAACCTGCTGAGCAGACTCTGTCTGTCTGTGCCCTCATCAATGTCACCAATGAAGATGTTGACCAGGACTGGACCCAGCACTGATTCCTGGGGGACTCCACTGGTCACAGCTCTCCAGCTGGACCTGGCACCATTGATCACCACTCTTTGAACTCTATCTTGTAACCAATTCCTAACCCACCTCACTGTTGGCTCTTCCATCCCATGCCTTCTGAGCTTGCTCACTAGAACATCATGGGACTTGGTGATCCTGAGGGTCTGTTCCAACCTGAATGTTTCTGTGATTCTGTGATTCTTCATTTGCCACAGAAGCAATTTCAGCCTTTCCCACTCAAGCTGCAGAAAAAAACCCAGGCCCACACCACAAACCACAAACCTAGTGTATAATTTCTCAAAATAAGAAAGCAGGGTGGTGGAGAAGTATTTTTGGTGGCCTAACTGTCCAGGGAGGCAGTGAGCCTTGCCATCCCTTGGTACCCAAGGCTGCCTTGCTCGCTGGGATGCTGGGAGGGAGCAGCAGGATCGTGACTCAGCCCCGAGGCAGCAGGTTTCCTTCCTGCACTGCCAGCCCAGGCTTCTGATGTTTTGTTTGACGTGAAGCTCCAGGGGCCAAGCAGGAGCTCCTGGAAATCAAAGGCAAAGAACAACATCTCAGGCTTGCCGAGGCGGGGTGCGTCCTGCTGGCTGGCTGGGAGGGGACACTTGGGGTGCTGAGAGAAGTGGGGTGGGAGAGCTGGAAGGAGGGGGTGGGTCAAGTCTCAAGCATGATCCTTTTTAACCCCAAACTCTCCCTGCAGGCGGTAAAGTTCCTTGGATTCCCTTCAGCTGCTGGCAGGCAGCCTCGTGGGCTCCCCAAGCTCTGAGAGGGAAGAATTAAAAGTGGCTTCTCCCTCTCTCTTCTCAGGCTGTCCTTCAGTCCTCTTTCTGCCCCACCGAGTGGGAAATGGGACCCCCAGCAGCATCTCTTGCATTGACATGGCAGTGAAGAGGGATGGGAGGCAGCTCAGCTCTCGTTAGCCATCCTGGACAGATCTGCCTGTTATCAGACAGCTCTCTCTTGATGCCAAGGACAAAACTCTCAGCTAGAAGTGTCTGAGTGCTGAGTAACAAAAAATAAATGTCTGCAGGCTCTCTGGTGCTGCCCAGACTCTGATCTTGGTTTGGTCCTGAGATCCATGGTTTGGTCTGACCACATCCAAATGAGGTGGCCACATTCAAATCTTCCCTGAGGATGCCCTTGGCTATCCCTGCCCCAGAGACAGGACTTGTTTGCCTGGGGGCACTGCTATGCTGAGGACTGTGCTGATGTCACAGCATATACAGTTGTTGCTGAGGCCTGGGGATCTTCACTGTGCTGTTTTCTAGACCACTGTCAGCCTTGCACAGGTCTTTTTGTGTCCCTTCCATGTCCAAAAATGTAACAGCCTTCAGACAATGCAGAGGTTTTGGTTTGAGCTCTCTGGATGCTCCCAGAAGGGCTGCAGAAGCTCCCAAGTTGTGTCTAAAAGAGAAGGGTCCAGACAACACTGGGTTTTATTGACTTGCTGAAAAAAAAACCAAAGATGGAAACCTATCCCTGGGAGAAGATCTCCATGGATCTCATTCTTTCCATGCTCACTGCATAACCCCTTCCCCCTCCTTCCCAGCCAGCTGGGTACTGTTAGGCTGATGGATACAGCTACCTGAAGGGAGGCTGTAGCCAGGTGGGGTTGGGCTCTGCTGCCAGGCAAGCAGCAACAGAACAAGGGGGCACAGTCTCAAGTTGTGTCAGGGCAGGTCTAGGCTGGATGCTAGGAGGAAGTTGTTGTCAGAGAGAGTGATTGGCATTGGAATGGGCTGCCCAGGGAGGCGGTGGAGTCTCTGTGCCTGGAGATGTTGAAGCAAAGCCTGGCTGGGGCACTTAGCATCATGTTGATGCATAGGTTGGACTGGCTGAGCTTGGAAGTCTCTTCCAACCTGTTTGATTCTATGATTCTATGAGCTCTTCCACCCTCTTCCTTCTTTCAGTATCTCTGGCTGCCTGCTTGCCAGAGTGGGCAGGAACTAACCCTGGACCTTCAGCCACAGAGACTGGCGTGGGTGGTCTTAGCCCTTACTTTGAAGGGGCTCTTCTGAGCAAGTCCCACCTGGGGGCTGGATCTCCTCCAGGTGGGCACTGGAAGACACCTGCTGGATTTAGCTAAGTGGGTTGCCTCCAAAGTAACTTTGGACTCATGCTAAGCCTGAGCCCTCTGAGTTGAGGCTGCAGGGTAGAGCCCTGGGCTCTTCTCCTCAGCTCCCCCTGCCTTTGCCTTGGCACTTTCCCACTCCAGCCCTAGCAGGGAAGGAGAGACCCAGTCCTGCCCAGCCTGTGCACAACCCTCCTGCCCTGGAGCCAAACCCTCCCCTCCCATTGCCCCCCTCCATCCCCTTGCCCCTGTTTTCCCATTCCCAGCATTTACCCTCCTGCACGTAGCCCCAGGGGAGGCAGAGGGCTGTGCACAGAGGGAGAAGCTATTTTTCCTTGACATAAACATCCAAGCCTTTCCTCAGCCCCTTCACTTGAAACGTGGAGGTAGGACCTGGACTCATAACATCCGGCAGGAGGGGTTGGCCTTATCTGCCAGGAAACACTCAGCTCCGGATGCATCCTCCCCTGCTCCCGGCACCCCGAGCAGCTCCCATTGGCAGTGCCGGGCAGGAAACCACTCAGCAGCTTGTCTCATTCCCTCCTCTGCAGGGATAGGAGGGAGGGTCTGATCCTGGCCTCCTTGTGTGGCTCGCCACAGGCTGCAGCAGGGTTCAGAGTCAGGGTGGAATCAGGGCAAAAAGAGGTGGAGGGGCCAAGGTGTTTACTCATGAGCAAACAGGGGTGACAGAGGCAGAAGGGGAGTTTGAGGAGTCAGTGGTGTTAAGGTTCCCTCTCCCCCCCAGGCTTTGCCACTGATTTGCAAAGCAGTTTCAGTCAAGTCTCCTCTCCCTGTTCTCTGCCTCCTCCCTTCCCTGCTTCTGCTGTGAGAGCAATGGAGGGGAAAAACAAAATCATCCCCCAGCTAATGCAGTAGCAGCACCCAGAGTCCTCACAGAGGGTAGGTACCCTTGCCCTTGTGCAGACTCTGGCAAGAGGCATCTCATGTACCAGTACTGGATGCAAAAAGGGTGGGGGGGCAGGAGGTGTTAAACAGGGAAACTCAGGCTGGAGGTGAGGAGGAAGTTGCTGAGCAGGAGAGTGGTGAGAGGCTGGAATGGGTTGCCCAGGGAGGTGGTTGAGGCCCCATCCCTGGAGGTGTTTCAGTCCAGGCTGGCTGAGGCTGTGGGCAGCCTGCTCTAGGGTAGGGTGACCCTGACCAAGGCAGGGGGCATGGAACTAGATGATCCTTGTGGTCCCTTCCAACCCTATCTGAGGCAGCAGTGCCCAGGTGGGCAGCAGAGCCAATGGCATCCTGGGCTGGCTCAGGAGCAGTGTGGGCAGCAGGACAAGGGAGGTTCTTGTGCCCCTGTGCTCAGCACTGCTCAGGCCACCCCTTGAGTGCTGTGTCCAGTTCTGGGCTCCTGAATTCAAGAGAGATGTTGAGGTGCTGGAAGGTGTCCAGAGAAGGGCAACAAAGCTGGTGAGGGGCCTGGAGCATAAACCCTATGAGGAGAGGCTGAGGGAGCTGGGGTTGTTTAGCCTGGAGAAGAGGAGGCTCAGGGGGGACCTCATTGCTGTCTGCAGCTGCCTGAAGGGAGGCTGTAGCCAGGTGGGGTTGGGCTCTTCTCCCAGGCAAGCAGCACCAGAAGAACGGGACAGAGTGTCAAGCTGTGCCAGGGTAGGTCTAGGCTGGATGTTAGGGGGAAGTTCTTCACAAAGAGAGTGATTGGCATTGGAATGGGCTGCCCAGGGAGGTGGTGGAGTCTCTGTGGCTGGAGGTGTTGAAGCCAAGCCTGGCTGGGGCACTTAGTGCCATGGTCTGGTTGATTGGCCAGGGCTGGGTGCTAGGTTGGACTGGCTGAGCTTGGAGGTCTCTTCCAACCTGCTTGATTCTATGATTCTATGATTTTCTGATGCTATGAAACTGAGGCACCAAGTAGCCAGGTGGCTGCTTGCCATCAGGGTCCAGCCCTGCCCAGTGGCAGACGTAGCTGGTGGAGTGAGGGTGAAGAGGAGTCACCACCTGCTCAAGGGAAGCAAAGGAAATGGCCTTCTGGGAGGGCCAGGGCATGACACACACCAGAGTTCCTGGCCAGCCCAAATCTCACTGCTCTCCAGGAAAGTGATCTCACCCCTGCTCCCAGTGCCCAGCACCATCACCTGCACAGCCACGGGGCCCAGGGACTGCCCAAGGCCAGCAGACACCAGGGGCAGAGGATTCATATCTTGGTCACCTCCTGGCAAGGAGACATCCTTGTCCTGGCCCAATGTGACACACCTCAGCAGGAGACCAAATGTGGTGTGAGGTCATTTTATGCCTTCCTGCAGCCCTGATTTGATTTTCCTGCTGGTTCCCAGCCCATCTCAGCCTGGAGCAAACAGCCCACAAACCACAAGGGTCAACAAGTACAGAGACTGCCTTGGGCTTAGCCCAGGACTGATGCAGAACAAGTGACACTTGGAGTGGAGACCCCTCTAACAAAGAATCAGTCAGGGTTGGAAGGGAGCACAAGGAGCAGCCAGTTCCAACTCCCCTGCCATGCCCAGGGACACCCTACCCTAGAGCAGGCTGCACACAGCCTCACACAGCCTGGCCTCAAACACCTCCAGCCATGGGGCCTCAACCACCTCCCTGGGGAACCCAGTCCAGCCTCTCACCACTCTCCTGCTCAACAACTTCCTCCTCACCTCCACTCTGACTCCCCCCACCTCCAGCTTTGCCACTCCTGCCACTCCCTGAGAGCCTCAAAAGTCCCTCCCCAGCTTTTTTTGTAGCCCCCTTCAGATGCTGGAAGGCCACAAGAAGGTCCCCTGGGAGCCTCCTCTTCTGCTGCAGCCCTCTCAGCATCCTCCTGGCCCTGCTCTGGACACTCTCCAGCATCTCCACAGCCCTCTTGGAATAGAGGCTCCAGAACTGGCTGCAGTACTCCAGGTGGGGTCTCAGCAGAGCAGAGCAGAGGGGGAGAATCCCCTCCCTGGCCCTGCTGGCCACACTTCTGCTGCTGCAGCCCAGGCTCTGCTTGGCTTTCTGGGCTGCAAGTGCACACTGCTGGCTCCTGTTGAGCTTCTCCTCCAGCAGCACCCCCAAGTGCCTCTCCTCAGGGCTGCTCTCCAGCCACTCACTGCCCAGCCTGCATTTCTGCTTGGCATTGCCTCCACCCAGCTGCAGGACCTTGTTGAGGGGCCAGGGTATGTTCTCCTCACCAAGGAGGCCTTGATGTGGGGCCAGGGTATGCTCTCCTCACCAAGGTGGTTGCTTCTCTAATGGCCTGAGGTAGGTCACCCTCTAAGAACATCCCCTGGGCCTGGGGCACTGCAGGAATGACGTAAGAGGAGCAGAACTCCAGCCCTGCTCCTGCTCCTGCCATGGTCCCACATGTGCCAGCACTGCCAGGCAGAGAGGTCAAAGGGGCACTTGGCACCTGCCTCCCACCAGCCCCATTGGTCTGAGTCACAAAACCTCTCGGAAGAGTGATGCTGTCCCAGCTGGGCTGCTGCACCGAGCATCTGTGCTGTGCTAGTGCAAGGGCCACCACAGAGCAGGGTGCCAGCAGGGCACCCAAAGGCATCCATTGCATTCCTCCCTCTAAAGGAAGTCAGCTGCACATGGCCAGAGTGGGACTAGGGGTCTGTGTGATGGGTAAAGGAAGAAGTGATGTGTGTGATAAGAAGGCTGTCTCCAAGGGAGCCACAAGTGGGAGATGAAGGAGAACCATAAGGGCCTGTTGGTGCCTCCCCAAACAGCTGCCTGAGACGGTGGCCTCTCCCTCTGTTAGAGGCAAGTCCTTTATGGAAGGCAAACCAGCCCAGCTGGGTTGCGTTGAGTGACCTCTAGAGACCCCTTCCAGACAACACACGTAGGTGGGCAGCACAAAGAGCATTAGAATCATAGAATCACAGAATCAAGCAGGTTGGAAGAGACCTCCAAGCTCATCCAGTCCAACCTAGCACCCAGCCCTGGCCAAGCAACCAGACCATGGCACTAAGTGCCTCAGCCAGGCTTTGCTTCAACACCTCCAGGGACAGAGACTCCACCACCTCCCTGGGCACTGTCTCTGGGATGATACAACCTGGGAGGACACTGCTTTGTGAGTGGCTTAACCTCAAGGACTATAAGGACAGGCACTAATTGAACATCTGGCAAAAGCAGGCTGTGATGTTGGCCCAGGAACTGCAAGACTCTCTTTGCTAGTGATGCCTGAGGGCAACCACTCAACTGTCACCTACAAAAGCACCCTTGATGGAGTTCCCTTAATCTGACTCACACTCTATTTCTCAGGTCTTATTGCTTTTGCACCAAGGACATCCATGGAGCTACAGAGCACCTAAAATGATGCATTGTCAAGAGATGTGGCAGACTGCCTGAGATGTGAATAAAGCCCATGCTCCAGACACTGGCACTCCTTCCATGGACAGGTAACATCATTTGTGCTCACCAAGACACCAAAGATCTGTCTTAACTTCACTGCAATATATATATACAGGACCTGGAGTTCAAAGGAACTGGAGTTCAAAGGTCCTGGGATGACTGCTGGTCAAACTCTTCATCAATGGCATAGTGCTATCAAGTGCACCCTTATCAAGGCTGCAGATGACACCAAGATGAGGGTGTGGTTGACACACCTGAGTGACAGAATGTCTCCCAGAGCAATCTGGACAAACTGGAGTTGTAGACCTGTGTGAACCTTGTAAGGTTCAACAAGTCCAAGTGCAAGTTCCTGGCTGTAGCCAGGTGGGGGTTGGTCTCTTCTGCCAGGCAAGCAGCAACAGAACAAGAGGACAGAGTCTCAAGCTATGTCAGGGGAGGTCTAGACTGGATGTTTGGAGGAAGTTTTTGCCAGATAGAGTGATTGGCATTGGAATGGGCTGCCCAGGGAGGTGGTGGAGTCAAGAAAAGACTGGATGAGGCCAATGCCATGGTCTAGTTGACTGAATAGGGTTGGGTGTTAGGTTGGACTGGATGAGCCTGAAGGTCTCTTCCAACCTGCTTGATTCTATGATTCAAAAATGTTTTATGCTGAAGGTGGGGAAAACACCAGCACAGGTTGCCCAGAGAGGTGGAAGATGTCCATTCAAACATTCAAAGACAGGTTGGATTCAAAGAACATTCAAAGGCAGGTTGGACAAAGCTTTGAGCAACCTGATCTGGTCGAAAATGTCCTAGTTCACTGCAGAGGGGTTGGACTAGATGAACCTTTAAATGTCCCTTCTAACCTAATGCAGTTCATGATTTTATGATTGAAAGGCCACATTTATGAGATGGCAAAAGCAAGATCAAGGCCACAAAAGAGATTTCATATCTCTGAGGCACATCATGCCATTGGAATGGGCTGCCCAGGGAGGTGGTGGAGTCGCCATCCCTGCAGGTGTTTAAGCAAAGCCTGGATAGGGCACTTAGTGCCATGGTCTGGTTGACTGGATAGGGCTGGGTGCTAGGTTGGACTGGATGATCTCGGAGGTCTCTTCCAACCTGGTTGAGTCTATGGTCTAGTTGACTGGACAGGGCTGGGTGCTAGTTTGGACTGGATGAGCCTGGAGGTCTCTTCCAACCTGCTTGATTCTATGATTCTAAGGTCTAGTTGACTGGATAGGGCTGGGTGCTAGGTTGGACTGGATGATCTGAGAGTTCTCTTCCAGCCTGGTTGATTCTATGATTCTAAGGTCTAGTTGATTGGACAGGGCTGGGTGATAGCTTGGACTAGATGAGCTTGGAGGTCTCTTCCAAACTGGTTGATTCTATGATGATTCCAGGCACCACTGAAGTAGGCAGAGACGATGCCTCGAGTGGGTTGATTAGAAAGCAATCCCCAGCTGGTAAAGATAACTGCAGATTATTTCCCATTATTTATTTATTAAAAAAAAAAATCCCCAAAACCAAATCAAAACAAAACAAAAACAATGGAGAGTAGAAAAGTTTTGGCTGAAAAAAATTACCAACAACAACAACAACAACAAACAGCAACAACAACAACAACAACACAACAACAACTACTTACTTAAAAAAAAATAGCACTCGCCCGGGAAATGTTTTCTGTCCTGAAAAATGTTGTCCACAGCTACAGCAATTTTAAATCATGAAACAATCACATTGAAAAAAACAAATCAAATCAAATCAAACGACAAAAAAAACCCCACCAAACTAAAAAACATTTAAATTAAATATTTTATGCAAATTCATATCTACACTCATCCAAAATTGTGTAGTCACACCATAAAAACGAGTGAGAAACAAAACCTCATTAAAAAACAAAACAAGCCCCCCAAAAGATGGAAAAGTATTAGCTTAAAAATCTGTGCAGTTGTTGGGGTTGGTTTTGGTTTGGTTTGGTTGGTTGGTTGTAAAGTCTTATTTGGCATCATTATTATCAATACATGTTGGGGATTGAGCCCAGGAAATTGTAGCCACGCTGCTAAACTAACCATTGCCAAGTGCCATGGAGCAAAGCTGGAGGTGGGGGGATTGAGAGTGGAGGTGAGGTGGAAGTTGTTGAGCATGAGAGTGGTGAGAGGCTGGAATGGGTTGCCCAGGGTGGTGGTTGAGGCTACATCCCCGGAGGTGTTTAAGGCCAGGCTGGATGGGGCTGTGGGCAGCCTGCTCTAGGGTAGGGTGTCCCTGACCATTGGAACTGCCTGCTCCTTGTGGTCCCTTCCAACCCTGACCGATTCTATGACTCTATGATTCTATTCTATAAAGACTAAGATTAATCAGATCATATAACTGATTTAAAAGAAAGCTTCATCTTTATGAAAAGGAAGAGAAGTTGAGCAATACAGGATCTGAGGGGAGGGATAATGGGAGGAATAAATCAGCATACAGCTTTATTACAAGCGGTAAGAGGCTGGAGTTAGGAGAGGCGTCGGGCGCTGCAGCGCGGAACGCAAAGCCTTCGCCTTCAGAGGACGTTTGACACAAAAAAGCCTTCTCTGCTACATCATCACCTCTTGGGCAAAATGCTCATTTCAGGACCTGTTCCCAGCCTGGTGGGGAGGGCAGCTCCCATTGCCCCTCACCCCTCCACTCTGGGATTGCTTCTGCAGGGAAGCTGAGAGGAAGCCACGGCAGCGGGAGCAGATGCTGGCCAGATCCTGCCTTTCCAAGCTCTTGGTCTTACCCTCCTTCAGAGCCAGGCCTGGCTGTTCCCTCACAGCCCCCACCTCACATCCCCACTGGCATCTCTGGGGCCAGCCTGGCAGCATCTCTGTGGTCTGGTTCCCTCTGGGGATGAAGTCCCTCATTTGTGCCATGGGGGCAGAGGGACAAGGCAGGTTTAACTCCTGCTGGTGAGGTTAGGCAGGTCAGGGCAGCTGCAGCCACACCAATGCTAGGAGGTGAGAGAAGCTTACAGACCATGCATTCCTTTACCAAAAGCTTCCCTTTTCCCCCATCCCTACCTTGTCCCCTTCCAGGTTTTTTTTTCCCCATCAGGACTTCAGACCTGCTGTTTGTGGGATGCTTCCACTCTCTTGACTGCAAAGCAGAGCTAGGGGTGCCCCAAAATGAAAGCAACTACCGGGAGCACCTCTGCTTTGGAAGAGGAACTTGACCAGAGGGCTTTAGCATTGGGAAATCCCTCCTTAGCTCCATTCAGAGCAGGGCATCCGAGGCTTTGCACCAGTGGTGTGCCAACAACTGAAATCCTTTACCTATGCCACCAAGGAGACTCCATGGCCCTCAAGGTTTGGGCTTGATCACCCTGAGGGGTGGTGAGTGATGTCCCAAGGGAGCAATGCCTCATAATACTGTGTCTGGTCCTTTCTTGGCTGGTCCAGGCAGCCCCAGATGGGGTTCTAGGAGACACTGTAGTTATTGTAGTAGGTGGCTGTGGCATCGGCGAGGACAGAGATGAGGCTGGTCTCAGAGGCATGGGAACTGCCAGACACTGGGACATGTCCATTGACCAAGACACCACCATGGTGGTCACCGTGGCTGGGGTTATTGAGATACTGGTCAAACTCATTGCGGTCCATCTCCCCCAGGAGCTCAGCTTGGCTCAGCTGGTCCAAGGTGTCAAAGCTGTGATGGTCAGGTGGTGGGGAAAGCTGGCCCAGGTGGGCATGGAGATTAGAGGGGTGCAGGGAGGGGAAGGCAGGTGTGTAGTAGCTGGGAGGAGGGGGAGGAGGAAGGGGAGCACAGCTCGAAGCAGGGGGGATCATGCAGGTGGCCGGCTGTGATATAGGGCTGAGAGAGTGCTGGCTGCACTGGAGGGAGCTGCCTGCGTACTCGGGGGAGTAGGTGGCTCCAGCGAGGTGGGAGCGGTGATGCTCATCAGGGCAATGCGAGGAGAAGAAGCTCTGCTCAGGGTCTATGGCGTCCAGCGGAGACATCTCTGGAGGGGTGGGCAGCCCATAGGGGTAGGTGTCCGCACTCGTGCTGCTGCTGCTGCTGCTGCCGCCTGGCGCCTCCCGGTAGCCCCGGACGGATGGCAGCCCCGGGTGAGGGGCGTACTCACCCTGCCCCTCTTTCTCCCCCGCAGCCCGGCCGCAGGTCCGCTTCTCTGGCACGGCGTTCTGGTCCCGTGCCAGGCTGCCCAGCAAAAACCCGGGCTCCACCCGCTTGCAGAGGCGCTTCACCTGCTTCTTGCGCCGCGGCCGGTACTTGTAGTTGGGGTAGTCTTGCATGTGCTTCACCCGCAGCCGCTCGGCCTCCTCCACGTAGGGACGCTTCTGAGAGAGGCTCAGAGCCTTCCAGGACTTGCCTGAAACGGAGAATGAAAAGCCCCTTAGCGCCTGCAGCCATTGCATCAAGGAGGGCAAAGGGGCCTGCCTCCCAGCGCCCGCAGACACACAGCCCGCAGGAGCTCTCCAAGTCTGAGCCAACACATGAGGGCTGCAGCCCGAAAACCCCGCAGGAGGATGAGGGACCAGCAGGAGGGTGAAGAAGTCAGGGTATGAAGCCACTCTAAGTCCTCTGACTGCCTCCCTCCCACGTCCCCGAATAGAGGAGTTCAGTTCTAGCTGAGCCCCACTGCAAATAAATCAGGGCAAAGAAGCTCCCCCAGCTCCACAGCCTGATCTTGCAACGCCTCTCCGGGGTGGGGAGCCTGCCGGCTCAGTACGGATGGCCCAGGCCATGCCTGGCTGAGCAGGGAGTCAGGACACGGTGTCCCTGGATGTGCCCCAGCCTGTGCTCCGGGACTCACACCGAGGCGTGCAGAGACCCAGGCACCGTGACCTCGCTGCTTTTGAGATACACAGAACGTTCCCAAGACACTAGGCAGAAAAGCGGTGCTAGGGCAGGGGGTTTGCCTCCCACGGTGAGGTTACCCCGGGGCCGCTGCTCAGGGCAGGAGGAGAAACGAGGATACAAATCGCCGAGCTCGATGCCTTCCCACTGCCAAAGAGACAGCAGAAATAACACTCGCGATCGCTGCAAGGCAGAGTAGCAACGACAAAACCCCAACCACCAAAGAAAACACCACAAAACTGTCCAGGGGAAGACAAACTTTGGGTAAGAGGCTGGACAGCAAAGCTGTGTTGCAATTCAGGCAGACCTTTCTCAGGCTGTCTGGGCTGCTTGCATCTCTTTGCCCTCTGGGTTTGGGATTGGGAGAAGAGGGAAAGAGTGGATGGGAGTGGGAAATAAATGTATATCCCAAGTGGGTTGTGATCCCTGGAAAGAAACAGCAGAAACACAAACGCCTCCCCCAGCCATGCAGTATTGGGGTGGCTAGTGATTTGGGGGATGGAGTCAGACAAGCAAAGAGAGGTCAGGATAATTTAGCAGTCCCTCCTTGCACAACCTCCAATGATCTCTAGCACTGCCGACTTGAGGAGTTTGCACCCCTGCAGGGCTTGTCCCCAAGGGGTGGCAAGCTGTGCACCTGGGTATCTGTCCCCTGGGGTGCAGGACACCACCAGGCTTTGCACCCTGAGGCACAGCTGGGTGGCTGCATGCACTGCTTGGGTTCGAACCCCATAGAGCACTGGAGCAGAGTGCATGGATGCCTGCTCCCTGGAACCTCGTCACGTTTTGGACCCCACAATGTGGATGCTGTTCCAGGGTATTGGGCAGGCTTTGCACCCCAAAGCGTGGCCATGCAGGCGCAAGGGGGCCACCCACTGCCTGCCGGACCCTCCCGTGTCCCGTGGGGCGGCCGGGAGGAAGCACGCACCCCAGGGGAGCTGTGCCGGACCCGGGCAGTGATTGCACCCCAGGGAGAGCCAGAGGAGAGGTGCATGGGGACCCATCTGCACCCTTAGGAACGGCCGATAGATGCCCTCCTCGGGATACGGAATCTGGACTCGGTTTGCATCCCCGGGGGACGGCGGCCGAGTGGGATGCACCTCCGAGTCGCCCCCCACCCAGCGCCCCAAACGCCGCAGCCCCTCCGCTCCTCACCGAGCATCTTGCTGAGCTCCGCGTTGTGCAGGTCGGGGTTCTGGACGGCCAGGCGCTTCCTCTCGTCCTTCGCCCACACCATGAAAGCGTTCATGGGCCGGCGGATGCGGCTCTCGGAGCTCTTCTCCCCCGGCGGACAGCGCGGGGGTGGCCTCGGGGGCAGCCCTTCGGCCGCGTCCCCTTCCAGCCGCTCTGGCCAGGGGTAGGTGCCGAGCAGCGCAGCCATGGCCCGGCCCCTCCGCCCCCCCCCGCCCCCCAAAGTCCCAGCCCCAGCCCCGCTGCGCTGCCCTCGGGGTCCCCGCGTAGTCCCAGCCTCCTGCCCGGCCTCCCCCGTATTTATGAGCTCCTTGAAAAAAAAGAGAGCCCTCCTCCAATGACACCCAAGGCACTCGCTGCTCCTCCTTGTTTTGCAAACTCCGGCGCCCCGGCCAGGCTGGCGCGGGGAGGAAAACTTCTCCCCACCCTCTGCCCGACCCCCACAATGCCTCCCGAACACACACCCCCGCCCCCCCCCCCCACACCTCATCTGCTGGTGTTATTATTTGTTCTTATTTCGCCCGCTGAGAGGCTGGAGGGGAGTGAGAAAGGAGCTGGGAATCGCCCTGCTGCCCTTTCGCAGCCCTTGTTGCTGCTCACCCTGCCCTGCAAAGCCCCTAAAACTTAGAGGCTGGGGAAAACGCAGAGAGGAGATGCAGGCACTGAAGTAGTGTTGAGTGGCCTGGAAAGAACAGGAAAATGGTCCCGAAAGGAAAGCCCCCTGAGGAGGGGTGAAAATGCCCCCCCTCAGCCTCCTCCCCAGGCTTTGGCGAGTGGCAGTGTGCCTGCTCCAAGAGGAAATCAAGGCACAGGGCCATCAGGCAGGTATCCCTTTCCTCCCACCCCTTGCTTTAACCTGTTGTTTTGCCACCCCATGTGGCTCTTCACCCCAAATTTCCAGGTCTCCTCATACGGGAAGGAAATTAGGACACAACGAACCTGCCAGCAGGTGCTTGTCCAGCCTGGCTGGACTCCTGAGCGAGCTTCACAGGTGCTTCATGGGGCAAGGGATGTGGCTGAGACACAGAGAAGCTGCACCATGCCCACTTGGCTCCTACTGCTCATCTCTGGAACACTGGGAGGCTGATTCGATGCTTTTGTGATCCTTTTCTTGCCGCTGCACTTTATGGAGCGCTTCTCCATCCTGCACAGCCACCCCAGCCAGGCTGGGATGGAAGCACCACCACCACGCAGCGCCAGTTCCCATTAACGGCAGCTTGCTGCTCATGAAGCCTGGAAAGCCACCTCCGAGGGGCGTTTTCCCCGCCAGGACAAAGGATCCCCAGGAAGGTGACAAGACCGAAACCTCCCAGTCAAACCTCTTTGCCCAGCTCATCCCTACCACCTGCCCAGAGGAATATATTTAGTCGCTCAATTCCTTTATGATTCTGACCCCCTGACATGGGCTGCAGGGCTGCGGTGCCTTTGCTTTGACTGATGGTGGATTTCCTCTCTGCTCTGCCAGAAAAACCAGTGCGAGCTGGGAAGGCACTTCCTCAGCCTGGCTGCCACTGCCCCGTCTAACCCCGAAAAGAAGGAGGGTGGCGGTGAGGAGCCCCTCGGGGATCCCAGGCTGGGGTGTGTGTGCAGGTAGGCAGTGCTTGACCACGTGCCTGGGTGTTCCTATTGACTCTTGTCAGCTTAGAGGTGATGGAGAGAGCGGTATGTAAATCCGAGCCGTGCGGGCTCAGCATCCGCCTGGGCTTCCTGCTCGCTGCGCACAGGAGCAGGATCCCTGCGCTTCTGGTTTCTTGTGGGCAAGGAGGACCTGAGGCTCCGGAGAGATGGAAGCTGCCAACTCGAGTAGCAGCAGGGAGCAGCAAAACTGCCCTTCCCTGAGCTTTTCCCGGGGAGCAAATGAAAACCCTGCGGAAGCAACAACATTTTCCAAAGGAACTGATTAAATCTATTAAGCTATTTACAAGTGGGCTCCATCAGAGCTGCGTTATCTGGGAATACAACAGGAAGGCAACTTCTCTTAAATCTAAAAGGCACAGGAGGTTTCCTGGTCTGGGGACAGATCTGTAAAGCCTTTAGCACACACACACACACACACACACACACACACGCAGGCCGGCGCAGAGCGACTGCCTTTCATCTGTGTTTTGGAGCTGGGCACAGGCTGTGCTGTCCCAGGCGCTGCACAGCAGGCTCTGGTTCTCTTGCGAAGGTCCTGTCCCACGCCTTGAAGTGCTGAGATGGGGCAGGGAGAGGGTGGCACATCCTCTGTTCTGCTCTGAACACATCTCCTGGCTGCCTTTTGCGTATCGGAGTTCATAGATTCACAGAATGGGTTTGGGTGGGAAGAGACCTTAAAGATCATCTAGGCCCACAACGAGCTGAAGGGAGGCTGCAGCCAGGTGGGGATTGGACTCTTCTCCCAGGCAACAAGGGGACAGTCTCAGGTTGTGCCATGACAGGTCTAGGCTGGATGTTAGGAGGAAGTTGTTGTCAGAGAGTGGTTGGCATTGGAATGGGCTGCCCAGGGAGGTGGTGGAGTCGCTGAGCCTGGAGGTGTTCACTCAAAGACTGGATGAAGCACTTAGTGCCATGATCTGATTGACTGGATAGGGCTGGGTGCTAGGTTGGACTGGCTGAGCTTGGAGGCCTCTTCCAACCTGGTTGATTCTATTATTCTGGGTGCTGGTGGACAAGAAGTTCAACAGGAGCCAGCAGTGTGCACTTGCAGCCCAGAAAGCCAAGCAGAGCCTGGGCTGCAGCAGCAGCAGTGTGGCCAGCAGGGCCAGGGAGGGGATTCTCCCCCTCTACTGTGCTCTGCTGAGACCCCACCTGCAGTACTGCATCCAGTTCTGGAGCTCCTATTCCAAGAGGGCTGTGGAGATGCTGGAGAGTGTCCAGAGCAGGGCCAGGAGGATGCTGAGAGGGCTGCAGCAGCTCTGCTGTGAGCACAGACTGAAAGAGTTGGGGCTGTGCAGGCTGGAGCAGAGAAGGCTCCCAGGTGACCTTCTTGTGGCCTTCCAGCATCTGAAGGTGACCTACAAAAAAGCTGGGGAGGGACTTCTGAGGCTGTGAGGGAGTGGCAGGAGTGGGGGGAATGGAGCAAAGCTGGAGGTGGGGAGAGTGAGCCTGGACAGGAGGAAGAAGTTGTTGAGCATGAGAGTGGTGAGAGGCTGGACTGGGTTGCACAGGGAGGTGGTTGAGGCCCCATGGCTGGAGGTGTTTGAGGCCAGGCTGTGTGAGGCTGTGTGCAGCCTGCTCTAGGGTAGGGTGTCCCTGGGCATGGCAGGGGGGTTGGAACTGCCTGCTCCTTGTGCTCCCTTCCAACCCTGACTGGTTCTAGGATGCTGTGATTCCATTCTCCCTGCCATGGACACCTTCCATTAGCCCAAGTTGCTCAAAGCCTCATCCAACCTGGCCTGGAACACCTCCAGGAAGGGAGCATCCACAACCATTCTGAGCAACCTGTTCCAGTGTCTCACCACCCTCAATGTAAAGAATTTCTTCCTAATCTCCAGTCAAAATCTCCCTTCCTCTAGCTTCGATCCATTCCCTCTCATCCTGTTGCTACAAGCCCTTGAGAAAAAACCCTTCCCGACTTTCTTTGGCTGCAGAGGTTGGCAGCAAGAGGTCAGGAGGAAAAGCCATCATTATTTTTTAATTAATTACAAATTAGAAAGCTGTTTTTTTTCCCCTTTGTTAGGGGTTGAAGTGCACTGGTGAAAGAAACTGCCCCAAGTTGCAAGTTTTTATTTGGAATACAGTGTTATACCTGCTCAGTTATTTTTTAAGTCCTAGAATCATAGAATCAGGCAGGTTGGAAGAGACCTCCAAGCTCAGCCAGTCCAACCTAGCACCCAGCCCTAGACAATCAACCAGACCATGGCACTAAGTGCCCCAGCCAGGCTTGGCTTCAACACCTCCAGGCACAGCGACTCCACCACCTCCCTGGGCAGCTCATTCCAATGCCAATCACTCTCTCTGACAACAACTTCCTCCTAACTTCCAGCCTGAACCTGTCCTGACACAGCTTGAGACTGTGTCCCCTTCTTCTCTTGCTGGGTGCCAGGGAGAAAAGCCCAACCCCACCTGGCTGCAGCCTCCCTGCAGGCAGCTGCAGGCAGCAATGAGCTCTGCCCTGAGCCTCCTCTGCTGCAGGCTGCACACCCCCAGCTCCCTCAGCCTCTCCTCACAGGGCTGTGCTCCAGGCCCCTCCCCAGCCTTGCTGCCCTTCTCTGGACACTTCCCAGTACCTCAACATCTCTCTTGAATTGATGGGCCCAGAACTGGACACAGCACTCAAGGTGTGGCCAGAACCTGAGAAGCAGCATTGTGATTATAAAAATGGGTAAAAATGGATTTAAAAAATAGATTTAGAGAGTGATTGGCATTGGAATGGGCTGCCCAGGGAGGTGGTGGAGTTGCCATCCCTGGAGGGGTTGAAGCAAAGCCTGAATGAGGCACTTAGTGCCATGGTCTGGTTGATTGGACAGGTCTGAGTGCTAGGTTGGACTGGATGAGCTTGGAGGTCTCTTCCCACCTGGCTGATTCTATACAAGATATATACAGAAATATTTGTGGCCTCAGAGCTCAGAGAAATTTGGTAGCAGAACACATCCCTTCAAGGGAGAAGGAAGAGACAATTGCTCTCATTGGCACAACAGTGAGTTTCCAAGGTGCTGTTTTCAGGATGAGAGGAAAGGTCTGGGTGAGGATGAAGCAGGTACAGGGCTGTGTCCATCTCCTGCATCTTCTGCAGATGCCTGGAGGCTCTCAGAACCTCCTGGACTGTCCTGGTCATCGCTCTTCCCTCTGCACCATGGGGGTGGTACCGTCTGGTGTTCTCCAGGTAACTCAGTATGCCAGCATGGTGGGGGTTGGAAGTGACCTCTGGAGCCCACCTAGTCCAACCCCCACACAGCTACAAGGCGGTGAATTCAGTGTGGCTTTTCAGCCACTCCTGAGAGGAGTGCTTGGGATTCCTATGCTGTTTCAGGACTGTGATGGTTTGGGTGTTTCCCACCCCCTTACACTTAAGAAAATCACCCAGACTAGACTCAGCTGAGCTGGCAATTGAAGAATGAAGCTTTATATTCACAGCTTAGCACAAGATACAAGCAGGTAGTTACAATATCTCCAGCTATAGACAGCAATAGACAAGGTAAAGGTGATACAGGAACACAGCATCCCTCTCAGAAACCTGAGTCCCCAGGAGGGGCTCCCAACCACCCTTCCACCTTCTTCTCACCCCTTTACCTTATCCCAGACTTTGCCTTACGCTCCAGGTGAGTTTGGAGGGTTGGCCAGGGGGGTTAGGAAGCAGAAGGATGAGTCACACAGACAGCAGGTTAGACAGAGAGAAGTGCAGCTCCAAAAGCCAGAGGGCAAACTCTGTGTTTGTGTTCTTGTTCTTATCCATCTCAGCAAGCCTCTGAGTGCAGCACCCAGCATCACTGTTCCCTTTTCACAGCCTAGCATCTAATTCTTCTCACCAAAATATTCCAGCTAGGCTCAAACTAGCACGAGGACAAAGAAGTACTGCCCATGATGGAAAGCCAGCACCTTCTCCCAGGCTACAGCCCCTTCCTAGGCCTTCCTCCTCCCAGCATTTGGAGTGCAAACAAGAAAACTAATACCCACCATCCCCCTCCTTTTTTTTTCCCCTTTCCCCTCCACCTTTTACTCTAGCACCTGGCATTCTGATTGCATTAGTAAGATGGGTTGCCTTCTGCACCCTGCCTAAAATGCTGGTTAAACCTGTCCTGTAGGAAGCTCTGTGTTACATAAAAGCCAGCCAGGGCCATGTGAAAATGCCACCTTTTTTAATTGCAACCCTATCAGGGTAATTAGCAGCAGTCTGGAAAAGCTCACCTCTACTTCTTCTTTTCTTTCTGCTTACCTTCCTGCTTCTGGTACAAGGCTTACCTGTATCTGGGGCATGGGAAGAAGCAGAGCTCTCCCAGGGCTCTGAGAGCAGGGAAATGATGGCTAAAAAGCTACAAGCTAAAATAGACTGAGCAGACAAAGGGTGGAAGAAAGCTTTGTTCTCCTCGTCTTCACAGATGGGGAACAGTGGCAGCAACTCCCATGGGTCAAGCAGAAAATCCACGACTGAACTTTGGCGCCGTAGAGAGGAGACCATCCCCACGCTTTAACAACATCCCCTGCCTGGGGACTGGCTGACATCTGGCATCTTAAATGCTGCCTCCACTTTCAACCACCCCCTGGCCCTCCTCACCCCTCCACCTTCCCGTTCAGGGACGTTCAAATGGGTGAGAAAGTGCAAATCCTAAATTAGCTCAATGTTCACATGGTCCTTAGTTAGTGACGACTCTCTGGCCTCCCAGGGGCAGCTTTGGCAGGGGCAGCTGGGGGTGCCCAGCAGAAAAGCCACCTCTCAGCAGTGCAGCTCCCAGCTGCTTCGCCACCCAGGCAGGAGAACCAGCACTGCTCACCACCCATCCTCCTTGGGGCCACCACATTTTCCCCAGGGGTTGCTACTGGGATCAGTTATTTGATAGGAGGAGTCACAGTACCACAGTATCACAGTATCACCAAGGTTGGAAGAGACCTCACAGATCAAGTCCAACCCTTTACCACAGAGCTCAAGGCCAGACCATGGCACCAAGTGCCACGTCCAATCCTGCCTTGAACTGCCCCAGGGACGGCGACTCCACTGAGTTGGAAGGCAGAAGGGCTCTGCAGCAGGACCTTGACTGCCTGGACAGATGGGCAGAGGCCAAGGGGATGGCTTCAATAGCTCCAAGTGCAGGGTGCTGCACTTTGGCCACAACAACCCCATGCAGAGATACAGGCTGGGGTTGGAATGGCTGGAGAGCAGCCAGAGAGGGATCTGGGGGTGCTGATTGATACCCACCTGAACATGAGCCAGCAGTGTGCCCAGGTGGCCAAGAGAGCCAGTGGCATCCTGGCCTGCATCAGGAATGGTGTGGCCAGCAGGAGCAGGGAGGTCATTCTGCCCCTGTACTCTGCACTAGTGGTGATGCCTACTGTGCTGTAGTGGTGATGCCTGCCACATCCAGTTGGCAGCTGTCACTAATTGTGTTCCCCAAGGATCAGTGCTGGGCCCAGTCCTCTTCAATATCTTTATTTATGATCTGGAGCAGGAGATTGAGTCCAGCATCAGTAAGTTTGCAGGTGACACCAAGCTAGGAGCAGCTGTGGAGCTGTTGGAGGGTAGGAGAGCCCTGCAGAGGGACCTGGCCAGGCTGCATGGGTGGGCAGAGGCCAATGGGATGAGACTGAACAAGGCCAAGTGCAGAGTTCTGCACTTTGGCCACAACAACCCCAAGCAGCACTACAGGCTGGGGACAGAGTGGCTGAGAGCAGCCAGGCAGAGAGGGAGCTGGGGGTGCTGGCAGAGAGGAGCTGCAGAGGAGGCAGCAGTGCCCAGGTGGGCAGCAGAGCCAATGGCATCCTGGGCTGGCTCAGGAGCAGTGTGGGCAGCAGGACAAGGGAGGTTCTTCTGCCCCTGTACTCAGTACTGCTCAGGCCACCCCTTGAGTGCTGTGTCCAGTTCTGGGCTCCTCAGTTCAAGAGAGATGCTGAGGTGCTGGAAGGTGTCCAGAGAAGGGCAGCAAGGCTGGGGAGGGGCCTGGAGCAGAGCGCTGTGAGGAGAGGCTGAGGGAGCTGGGGGTGTGCAGCCTGCAGCAGAGGAGGCTCAGGGCAGAGCTCATTGCTGTCTGCAGCTCCCTGCAGGGAGGCTGTAGCCAGGTGGGGTTGGGCTCTGCTGCCAGGCAAGCAGCAACAGAAGGGGACACAGTGTCAAGCTGTGCCAGGGGAGGTCTAGGCTGGATGTTGTTAGGAAGTTGTTGTCAGAGAGAGTGATTGGCATTGGAATGGGCTGCCCAGGGAGGTGGTGGAGTCTCTGTGCCTGGAGGTGTTGAAGCCAAGCCTGGCTGAGGCACTTAGTGCCATGGTCTGGTTGCTTGGCCAGGGCTGGGTGCTAGGTTGGACTGGCTGAGCTTGGAGCTCTCTTCCAACCTGCTTGATTCTATGATTCAAGGATTCACTCATAGGCTTGCTGAGATGTATAAAAACAAGAACACAAACATATATAACAGAGCTGCTGTGTGTCTCTGGCTGCCTGCACTTTTCTCCCTTACCTGCTGTCTGTGTAACTAATGCCTCTGCTTCCTAACCCCCCCTGGCTGATCCTCCCTGCGCACCTTGAACGTAAGGCAAAGTCTGGGATAAGGCAGAGGGGTGGGAGAAGGTGGAAGGGTGGTTGGGAGCCCCTCCTGGGCACTCTGGTTTCTGGGAGGGCTGCTGTGTTTCTGTATTACCTTTACCTTGTCTATTGCTGTCTATAGCTGGAGATATTTTAACTACCTGCTTGTATCTTGTGCTAAGCTGTAAATACAAAGCTTCATTCTTCAATTTCCAGCTCAGCTGAGTCTAGTCTGGGTGATCTTGTAAGAGTGGGGAGTTGAGGAGCACCCAAATCTTCACAGAGGAGAAACTGAAGCTTTCCCATTATACAGCCTGCTGAAATACATATATTGATATATATAGACACAAAACCCAGCCCAAACCCAAAATTTTCAGCACACACACTCCTGAGGATTTCTGCTCTTACTGGTTTTGAAATGTAGGTTTAGCAGTTGCAAGGAAACCCTAAACAAACCAACCCCCCCCCCCCAAAACCCAAGCTAACCTCCCCCCCACTATATATGAGTGTGTGTGTGCATATATATATATATATATATATATATATGTCCCCCTTTAGGTTAAAACTAACTAGATGAATTTTCCTCTTAATCTTAAATAATTGGATTAAGATAAGAAAAAAAAATGATCCAAATAAAGATTTGAGTGACTCAGAAGCAGAATTTAAGTTCTGACTTGCTGGGCAATCGAGCTTTGCATTGGCTTTGGAACAATCTTCCAGCTTCTGCTACCACAGAAGTTTGTGTTTTTACCATACTCACCATGAGAGTGGTGAGAGGCTGGAATGGGTTGCCCAGGGAGGTGGTTGAGGCCCCATGGCTGGAGGTGTTTGAGGCCAGGCTGGCTGAGGCTGTGTGCAGCCTGCTCTAGGGGGGCATGGCAGGGGGCTTGGAACTGGCTGCTCCTTGTGGTCCCTTCCAACCCTGCCTGGCTCTATGATTCTATGAGGTCTCCCAGCCCTTCCTCCTCACAGAGATGCTCCAGGCCTCTCAGCATCTTTCCACCCTTGGCTGCACTCTCACCAGTAGTTCCCTGTTTCTCTTAAACTGGGGAGCCCAAAACTGTGTTGAGTTTTGGGCTCCCCAGTTTCAGAGGGACAGGGATCTGCTGGAGAGGATCCAGCGGAAGGCTACAATGATGATGAGGGCACTGGAGGGCACTGCCTGTTGAGGAGAGGCTGAGGGACCTGGGACTGCTTAGTCTGGAGAAGACTTAGAAGGGATTTGATAAATGTTTATCAATATCTGAGGGCTGACCAGGAGTGGGACAGGCTCTGCTCACTGCTCCCTGCAAAGAGCAATGGGTGTAAGTTGCAGCAAAAGAGGATCTGCCTTGACACAAGGGGGAACTTCTTCACTGTGAGGGTACCAGAGCCCTGGCACAGGCTGCCCAGAGAGGCTGTGGAGTCTCCTTCTCTGGAGCCTTTCAAGGCCTCTCTGGATGTGTTCAACTGTGATCTGTGCTAGGTTGTGTGGTCCTGCTCTGGCAGGGGGGTTGCACTCGATGAGCTCCTTAGATCCCTTCCAACCCCTGACATCCTGTGAGCCTGTGAACTGGACACAATACACAATATTCCAGATGTGGCCTAACTAGGGCAGAGTAGAGGGAGAGGAGAACCTGCCCCAACCTTGGCCACTAACACAGCGTAAATGAGATTTAGAATCCTTCATGTCTCAAGCCTCATGCTGCCCTGGAACGAGGAGGAAACGAGGCACAGGACTGCTTTGGCTGCTAGCAATGCCCACGCTGTTTGAGCAGCACACCAGTGGAAGATCTTGTTTAAAGATAGGCATGATGCTGTGCAGTGTTTCCAATAGACCTTGTGTGGTTTCCCTCTCCTCTTGGAGCTTCCTTCCTCCCCTTAGTGCTGGCAGATTTGGAGGTTTGGTGACGTAAGTTGTTTCTTTTGAAGATGGATGCTTTAAGAACTTCAATCTTCTGTGTTTAAACAGGAGAAAATTGGTTAATTACCTTGGTGAATTCAGCTAATTTTCTTTGCCTGGGGCTTAAAGGAAAACTGCATTAATTGAACATGGGGAGACAGGCTCTGCTCACTGCTCCCTGGGATAGGACAAGCAGCAGTGGATGGAAGCTGCAGCTCAAGAGGTTCCAGCTCAACACAAGGGGGAACTTCTTGACTGTAAGGGTCCCAGAGCCCTGGCACAGGCTGCCCAGAGAGGTTGTGGAGTCTCCTTCTCTGGAGCCTTTCAAGGCCTGTCTGGATGTGTTCCTCTGTGATCTGTGTTAGATTGTGTGGTCCTGCTCTGGCAGGGGGGTTGGACTGGATGATCTCCTTGGGTCCCTTCCAACCCCTAACGTCCTGTGATGGTGCTGAACTGTCCCCAAAGGCCTTTCACAGAATCCCAGAGTGGTGTTTAAGGCCATCCTGGCTGAGGCTGTGTGCAGCCTGCTCTAGGGTAGGGTGTCCCTGCCCATAGCAAGGGGATGGAACTAGATGATCCTTGTGGTCCCTTTCAACCCTGACTGATTCTGTGATTCTAAGCTGGAACCAGCTGATGCCCACACAGCTCATGCAGACTCTGGCCCAGTGCTGGTAACAGGCTGGTTTTCCACAGCCTCTACTTTCTGGAGTAGAGCTGGTATCTACAGCAGGTATTTACAAGCACAAAGCACACATATATATTGCTGCGCACAGCTCTGCAATTGCAAACCACCTAACTTGGCATGTAGCAGCCTTGGCACCAACTGTTAATTTCAAGGCTCAAAGTGAAGAAGGGAAGTAACTCCCAAGAAACCATCGTCCCCAAAACTCCTCCCAGTGTGAAGAGGGGAATGTTTTCAAGGTCGCTGTTGACCTAGGAGAACTGGAACTGAAAACACTGTCACTGTCTGTGCTGTGTGTGCATAATTCCCTGTTTCCAAGTGAAAGCAGAGTGAGGAGGTCTAGGCTGGATGTTAGGAGGAAGTTGTTGGCAGAGAGAGTGATTGGCATTGGAATGGGCTGCCCAGGGAGGTGCTGGAGTTGCTGTCCCTGGAGGTGTTCAAGCCTGGCTGGGGCATGGTCTGGTTGATTGGCCAGGGCTGGGTGCTAGGTTGGACTGGCTGAGCTTGGAGGTCTCTTCCAACCTGCTTGATTCAGTGATTCTATGACTCTCATTTTGCTAGTGTCTAGGTGCATCATTTTGTGCTGCAAGGTGTTAAGTACAATGCACAAACACACAGCAAAAGCCTTTGCTGCTTATAAAATCCTCTTTGCAGAGAAATGAAACTGAAATCATTTCTTTGTCTTACACTCTGCTAATTGCATCAGTTGGGCCATGATGCAATTCCTTTTTTCTTATGCTTTCTAAAAAAGAACCTTCTTGCCAAACCAGAGTTTGGTTAGAACTGGACTCCAGACCCCACCATAAACAACAGCAACAACAAAATGATTGATTACTTTGAAACACAGTCCTGTTGTTTCAATCTCCCATTTCACTGGACAGGCTCTGGTCTGGCAAGGAGAGCTTTTTTTTGTCAAGCAATGCAAAGTTGGCTGAGCCACTGCCACACACAGAGCAGCTCCAGGAATTGTTTGTTTCAAATGCAAGTCTACTCCCCCACCCCCCCAACTCCAACCCATATCCTGCACATGCAATTGCTCTTTGAGCTTGAAGCACATTAAAATCTCCCATCTCCTCGGGTAAGAGAGGCTGTAGCCAGGTGAGGATTGGGCTCTTCTGCCAGGCAAGCAGCACCAGAAGAAGGGGACAGAGTGTCAAGTTGTGGCAGGAGAGGTCTTGGCTGAATATTAGGAGGAAGTTGTTGTCAGAGAGAGTGATTAGCATTGGAATGGGCTGCCCAGGGAGGTGGTGAAGGTCCATGGAGATGTTGAAGCCAAGCCTGGCTGAGGTACTTAGTGCCATGGTCTGGTTGATTGGACAGGGCTGGGTGCTAGATTGGACTTGGGTGTGCTTGGAGGTCTCTTCCAACCTGCTTGATCCTACAATTCTATGGATTCTAACCTCCTCTTGCAGAAAGGGAATCTTCTCTTTGTAGCTGATATTTCAATCTGAGGGCAGATTTAAATCTTAGCTCTACTGTATTTAACTGTAGTAATACAATCAACAATGAAAAAAAAAAAAGAAAGAAAAAAGGATTCCTGTTTTCATTCTTCCTATAACTAACACTGGAGTAAGGCCAAGAATTAGCACAGGGAAATTCAAGGAAGATTAATGCACAGTAAAAACAAACCCAGCAGCACTTGGAGAAGGAAATCTTGTTCCTTAGGTAGGAACTTTTTAAACTGAAATCCCAGAGAGGCTATAAAGTTTAGCTACTTAAGAGTTAAAAGAAATCCATGCAAAGGGTCAGGCTTTTGGCTTTTAACAAGAAGAAGAAGTTGGTAAGCAAGAAATTAGTAGGGCTGCTTTGCAGGCAACCTACAGAACTTAGGATGCTTCAATGCAGTATGCAAGATTATTTTGCTGTCTTTGTCCATTGAGATAAGTGAATAAGTGAATTAAGCAAGTTGGAAGAGACCTCCAAGCTCATCCAGTCCAACCTAGCACCCAGCCCTGGCCAATCAACCAGACCATGGCACTAAGTGCCTCAGCCAGGCTTTGCTTGAATACCTCCAGGGACCTCCACCACCTCCCTGGGCAGCCCATTCCAATGCCAATCACTCTCTCTGACATCAACTTCCTCCTAACACCCAGCCTAGACCTCCTCTGGCACAACTTGAGGCTGTGTCCCCTTCTTCTGTTGCTGCTTGCCTGGGAGAAGAGCCCAACCCCACGTGGCTACAGTCTCCCTTCAGGTAGTCTTAGGGACATGTTTTAGCAGTGGGGTTGGTAGTGCTGGGCTAATGGCTGGGTCTTAAAGGTCCTTTTCAGCCCTAAATGACTTCTAAATCTACAATTCTGTGATATGGTTAATAAACTCACAGCTCCTTTAGCCCTGTTGCAAAGTCACTTACAGCAGTTAACGACAGGCTAGGAAACAAAGGGAGGCATTTTTATTTCATTCTTTAGTCACTCAGGTGTAAACCTGGGATCAGAATAAGCATTTTGGGAGGAAACATTTATTTTATAGGTAAAAGGAGAGCAGTGGAAAAAAATTAGACAGGACAGTGAAAAAAATACATGGAGCTTTGCAAACCCTCTCCTGTTTCAAGGGGGAACTTCTGGACTGTAAGGGCCACAGAACACTGGCACAGGCTCCCCAGAGAAGTTGGGGAGTCTCCTTTGCTGGAGCCTTTCAAGGCCTGTGTGGATGTGTTCCTGTGTGACCTGAGCTGGGCTGTGTGGTCCTGCTCTGGCAGGGGGATTGGACTTGATGATCTCCTTAGGTCCCTTCCAACCCCTGACATGCTGTGAGGCTGTTTCCAGAACCAGAGCTGGGATCTCACGAGTAAAGAGTGGCTTTAATAGTAAAGGCAGCAGTAGGGCAGCACTTTTTGGTTTACCCTGATTGAGAAAAACACAGACTGTGTGAAGCACTCAGTGCCTTTCCCAGTGTCAGTGAGAAAAGCCAGCCCTGATTCTGTTTGCTATTACCTGGCTGGGGTGGAGTCACAGCAGCGTGGATGTGGGCTGAAGGCAGCAGAGGCTCTGCTGTATTCAAACAGGCTTCTGGCAAAATCGGGAAGAGGCAAAGCCTGATTCATTTTTATCAAGCCCTACTCACAGAGACCTTTTCAAAGTGAAGCTGACATTGGCCTGCCACTTCTCTTCTTTGAAGAGCTCCATTTAAACACAGTCTGTGGTTTCAGTCGGAGGAAGAGCAGTGTGCTGGAGGCTGGGCTGATAGGCGACGCCTGGCTGATGTGTTGACACAGACTTCTCCCGTAAGGCATTGAAGTTGGATCACTTCAGAGTCCCAGCTTGATTCTGAAAGGGTTAAATGTGCCTGCACTGCTTCTTTTTCTTTCTCTGTGCTCCTTCCATACACTCATCCACTGCCTCCTTTTGCCTTTTGTGCTTCTTCTGGTGGCGTTTCTTTCGCTGTGCCTCAGAGTCCCTCTGGCTGACATCTTCCCTGTCGGACGATCCTAGATAAATTTCTTCACTGCCCACATTTTCATCACAACTAACACCTTCCCCTTCCTGCTGCTTTTTATGTTTCCTCTTCTTCTTCCCTGACTGACATGGATTTAATGGACCATCCAGTTCCTTTCCATCCAAGCTCCCTGTTTTAGCTCCTTTTGCTTTTGGCTTCTCACACTGCTCTGCAGTCTCTGCCTCATCTCTCTTCTGCTTCTTTTTCTTTTTGACTTTGGTTTTCAGTTCTTCTGAAGGCTCCAAAGCTTCATCAGCTGCTGGGCAGGAATTGTCTACCTTTGTTTCTGTTTCCATCTGGGATCCTTTCAGTTTTGCCATGCGCTTGGCAAAATATTCCTGTACCGTGAGACTGCTTCTCACTGTATTGTAACCATCTGTAGGCTCAGACACTGAGTGCCTCCTCTTCCTCTCTTCCAGAGACATGGGCTCTGTAACATCCTCCTGCAGGTGAAAAAAGAAGATCAGGAATGAGAGTCAAGAATCACAGCATGGGTTAGGTCTTAAGGCACTCAAGGGGTGGCCTGAGCAGTGCTGAGCACAGGGGCAGAAGAACCTCCCTTGTCCTGCTGCCCACACTGCTCCTGAGCCAGCCCAGGATGCCATTGGCTCTGCTGCCCACCTGGGCACTGCTGCCTCAGCTTCAGCTCCTCTCTGCCAGCACCCCCAGCTCCCTCTCTGCCTGGCTGCTCTCAGCCACTCTGTCCCCAGCCTGTAGTGCTGCTTGGGGCTGTTGTGGCCAAAGTGTAGAGCCCTGCCTTGTTCAGTCTCATCCCATTGGCCTCTGCCCATCCATCCAGCCTGTAAACATAGGTTTAGGGGGAAGAGCTGGCAGTATAGATGCTCAGAGAGCTGCAGCAGCTCTATTATGAGGACAGGCTGAGAGAGTTGGGGCTCTTCAGTTTGGAGAAGAGAAGGATTCGAGGAGACCTTAGAGTGGCCTTCCAGTATCTGAAGGGGACCTACAGGAAGGCTGGGGAGGGACTACTGATAAGGTCTGGTAATGACAGGATGAGGAGGAATGGGTTTGAACTAGCAGAGGGGAGATTTAGACTAGATGTTAGGAAGAAATTCTTTACAGTGAGGGTGGTGAGACACTGGAATGGGTTGCCTAGGGAGGCTGTGGCTGCTTCCTCCCTGGAGGTGTTTAAGGCCAGGCTGGATGAGGCCTTGAGCAACCTGTTCTAGTGGGAGGTGTCCCTGACTACGGTGGGGGGTTGGAGCTGGATGATCCTTCAGGTCCCTTCCAACCTAAACCATTCTATGATTCTAAGTAGAAGAGGATAGAGAACAGGACAATTCTCTGCTGCTTTGAATTTCTTACTGTTTACCTACTCCTGTGCAAAGTTATCATTAACTAATGATTGCACTTGATGATCTTGAAGGTCTTTTCCAACCTAAGAATTTTCTGTGGCTCTGTATTATGTACATTGCTACTATCCTCAGTGTGTTTCACTCACTTTGCAATGGCTCATCTCTCTACAAGCAACATCTTGAGTGCTGTGTCCAGTTCTGGGCCCCTCAATTCAAGAGAGATGTTGAGGTGCTGGAAGGTGTCCAGAGAAGGGCAAGGAAGCTGGGGAGGGGCCTGGAGCACAGCCCTGTGAGAAGAGGCTGAGGGAGCTGGGGGTGTGCAGCCTGCAGCAGAGGAGGCTCAGGGCAGAGCTCATTGCTGTCTGCAGCTGCCTGCAGGGAGGCTGTAGCCAGGTGGGGTTGGGCTCTGCTGCCAGGCAAGCAGCAACAGAAGAAGGGGACAGAGTGTCAAGCTGTGCCAGGGGAGGTCTCATTTGGATGTTAGGAGGAAGTTGTTGTCAGAGAGAGTGATTGGCATTGGAATGGGCTGCCCAGGGAGGTGGTGGAGTCTCCATGCCTGGAGGTGCTCAAGAAAAGCCTGGCTGAGGCACTTAGTGCCATGGTCTGGTTGACTGGCTAGGGCTGGGTGCTAGGTTGGACTGGCTGAGCTTGGAGGTCTATTCCCACCTGGTTGATTCTATGACTCTTAAGATATAAAACAAGACTGCAATCTCCTAGCCTGTGGCAAAAAGGAAATCCTATGCCTGGAATAAAGCAAAGTGCAAGAAGTCTGGATACAAGCAGCCTTGAGGCATCTCTGCCATCACATCTGATGTTTAGAACTGTTTGTTTCCTAGCTGGTTTAGTGTGTTTGTGTCCTAGATGGTGTTGTTTAAACATGCTGCCATTTGATCACAGGTTATCAGATGGCAAAAACAACATCACAGGTTAGGTCTTACAAGGCTTCTGCATACTCAAATAGCTGCTGCAGCTTGGCTGCAGGTGAGGATCTATAAAAGAGTCTAGCATCTAGAAAGCAAATTGGAACAGAATACAAAGTGTAGCTCTGGAGCTGGGTGCTATGTATGGCACGAAGAGAACTGACTCTGAAAAAGCAGCAAATGCAACTATTAAAATGCATAACTTGGCAAATGATCTGTGCCTTGCAAACCAAACAAGCCAAAAAGTCAGCTGGAATCTTATTTGTTTACATGGACACTGAACCACTTGAAAATAAGCCTCTGTGACACAGAGGTTTGCTTGGCAGATGTCAGAAATGACTTGGAAATGCCCCAGATCTTGCATTTGAAGCCCTGTATGAACTGCAGGTAAGCAGGTACAGTCACAGGATCACAGGGTCACAGGATGTCAGGGGTTGGAAGGGACCCAAGGAGATCATCCACTACAATCTCCCTGCCAGAGCAGGACCACACAGTCTAGCTCAGGGCACACAGGAACACATCCAGATAGGCCTTGAAAGGCTCCAGAGAAGGAGACTCCACAACCTCTCTGGGCAGCCTGTGCCAGGGCTCTGGGACCCTTCCAGGCAAGAAGTTCCCTCTTGTGTTGAGCTGGAACCTCCTGTGCTGCAGCTTACACCCATTGATGCTTGTCCTATGCCAGGGAGCAGTGAGCAGAGCCTGTCCCCCCCTCCTGACCCTCAGCCCTCAGATGTTTACAACATTGAGTAAATCCCCTCTCAGTCTTCTCTTCTCCAGACTAAGCAGCCCCAGGTCCCTCAGCCTCTCCTCATCAGGCAGTGCTCCAGTCCCCTCATCATCCTCATACACCTCCTTTTGACTCTCTTCAGCAAATCCCTGTCCCTCTGAAACTGAGCAGCGCAAAACTGAACACAGTATTCAAGATGAGGTCTCCCCAGGGCAGAGTAGAAGGGGAGGAGAACCTCCCTTGATCTGCTGGACACACTCTGCTTAATGCACCCCAGGATCCCATTGGCCTTCTTGGCCACAAGGGCACATTGCTGTGCCATGGATGTTCTCCACCAGCACTCCCAGGTCCCTCTCCACGGGGCTGCTCTCCAGCAGATCACCTCCCAGCCTGTGCTGCTGCAGTTTGTTATTCCTCTCAAGGTGCTGGACTCTGCACTTGTCCTTGTTGAACCTCATCTGGTTCCTCTGTGCCCAGCTCTCAGTCTGTGCAGGTCTCACTGTCTTAGAATCACAATCATAGAATCAAGCACATTGGAAGAGACCTCCAAGCTCATCCAGTCCAACCTAGCACCCAGCCCTGGCCAATCAACCAGACCATGACACTTAGTGCCTCATTCAGGCTTTGATTCAACACCTCCAGGAACCTTCACCAGCTCCCTGGGCAGCCCATTCCAATGCCAATCTCTCTCTCTGTCTTGATGGGAAAGGCAGAGCAGGTAAGAATTCTATGATTCTATGAATTGTGTTGAACCCTTACCAACATCTGGCCCACAGCACACTTCTTGAGTGGGAGTCAAGAAATCAATCCACAGCTTTTACAGTCAAATGTGGTGAATCTTCCCTGTACCTCCATTCATTCATCCATTCACTCATCTGAATCATGGCACTGCTATGAAAAAACTGTGACAGTTCAAGTGTTTAAGTGTGAACAAGATTGGTCTCCGAAAATCTAAGGCTTGTGTGTGTTAAGGAGAGTCCTTGCCATCTTAACATCTCTTACTTATCTTGTCTGCTGAGCATAGGTAAAATCACTGCAGAAATGCCACTCACCAGCACGTCCTGGATCTGAGAGGCTGAGGGAGCTGGGGGTGTGCAGCCTGCAGCAGAGGAGGCTCAGGGCAGAGCTCATTGCTGCCTGCAACTCCCTGAAGGGAGGCTGTAGCCAGGTGGGCTCTGCTGCCAGGCAAGAAGCATTAGAACAAGGGGACACAGTGTGAAGCTGTGGCAGGGGAGGTCTAGGCTGGATGTTGTTAGGAAGTTGTTGTCAGAGAGAGTGATTGGCATTGGAATGGGCTGCCCAGGGAGGTGGTGGAGTCTCTGTGCCTGGAGAAAAGCCTGGAAGGGGCACTTAGTGCCATGGTCTGGTTGACTGGCCAGGGCTGGGTGCTAGGTTGGACTGGCTGAGCTTGGAGGTCTCTTCCAACCTGCTTGATTCTATGATTCTATGCAGGGCCAGATAAGAGCATCCACTCTACCCATGCATCTTGTGTGTAAACTTCAGTGACTCTAAAATGCCAGCAGAACAGAGCAGTACTATTTCACACCCACTTTCACCGGCATAAAACAATAGACAAGGTGAAAGCCAGTGGCAAACTGGGAGACATAAACCCACTTATCTTCAACACTTTATAGTTATTGCCTGATGGTGGAGATAAGTGATCTGGCAGCTCTCTTCAGGGCATCGTTAAACTCGTTAGCTGAAGTGGGCTTTGTGAGGAAGGCTTTGGAGCTCTGACTCCTCCTGCATCCATAACCTTTACTCACATGAGCAGGAATGCAAAAGTTTGTGTCATTAGTGATGCATTGAGAGCAGTGATTTCCTCATACATCTGCTTTCAGGAGAGCTATTGCAGTGGAACCAAAGTAATGCTACACTTGAGATTCCAGCAATGTTTGTGTGGGCACTTAGAAAAATTAGGTACTTTTTTGGTAGGAATGCCTTGTAAGTGGAACTTTGGGCCACGAGGATGGTCAGAGGGCTGCAGCACCTCTCCTGTGAGGAGAGACTGAGGCAGTTGGGGCTGTTCAGTCTGGAGAGGAGAAGGCTCCCAGGTGACCTTATTGTGGCCTTTCAGTATCTTAAGGGGGCTACAAGAAAGCTGGGGAGGGACTTCTTAGGCTGTCAGGTAGTGATAGGACTGGGGAGAATGGAATGAAGCTGGAAATGGTTAGATTCAGACTGGATGTTAGGAAGTTCTTCCCCATGAGGGTGGTGAGAGCCTGAAATAGGTTGCCCAGGGAATTGGTGGAAGCCCTTAAAGACCTTAAGGTCCTCCTATCCATATTCCGTTGATTGAATAATTTGAGTAGCACCAAACCTGCTGCTATCCGTAGGTGCTATCTTGTAGTAGCACCAAACCTGGCTGCTCTGTAGGCTATCAGGTAATGACAGGACTGGGGGGAATGGAGCAAAGCTGGAGGTGGGGAGAGTCAGAGTGGAGGTGAGGAGGAAGTTGTTGAGCAGGAGAGTGGTGAGAGGCTGGACTGGGTTGCCCAGGGAGGTGGTTGAGGCCCCATGGCTGGAGGTGTTTGAGGCCAGGCTGTGTGAGGCTGTGTGCAGCCTGCTCTAGGGTAGGGTGTCCCTGGGCATGGCAGGGGGGTTGGAACTGGCTGCTCCTTGTGGTCCCTTCCCACCCTGACTGATTCTGTGATTCTAGGTGTTGAGCTTCTCATCCACCTGCACCCCTAAGTGGCCAGCCTAATCTAGGGTAGGGTGTCCCTGCTCATCTTAGGGAGGTTGGAACTAGATGATCCTTGTGGTCCCTTCCAACCCTGACTGATTCTACGATTCTAAGTTTATGAAGTAACTGAAACTATTTGACTTTAGCTTGCAAAGAGACGTTGAAGCCAGGGGAGGAGGGAGGGCAAAAAAAGCCCCAAACCCTCCTGTATCTACACATATAGGTTATATTTGAAAAGGAAATGTCAGCACAAGTTTGACAAGAGAGAACCCACAGAATCAATGGACTGAGCTACGTTTGTAGTCACTCTCCCTTTAATAAGATCTACCTCCCAACTCCAGCAAGCAGCGCTAGTGCGGATCAGAAATAGATGCCCTGCTAAAGCAGAGTTAAACAGGTCACTTTCTTCTCCTTCTACCCACAGCAGGATTTTGACACCTTGCACTGCAAAAAATGACAAACAGTCTTCCATGTTTTCTGCTGTGGATGCCTGCCAGAACAGAGAACAGTTTCCCTTCCCCACCCCTTTATGTAAAACGTACTTGCAACCAGAACAACCAATTACCCCCTGGCCAACCAGGAAAAGATTTTCTCATTCCCTTGGTGACTCCAAGTCCTGACAACTTAATTACTGTAATTGAAGGCAAATATTGCTTGAACTCTACACATTTCTTTTATAAAATACTTTAGGCATCGAGAGAAAAAGGAAAAAAAAGAGCTCTCTGGTGAAGCTGAGGAGTTCAGAAGGTAGGCACGATCCCAGAAAATGAGAACCTGGCTTAGGAACTCCTTTACTGATAAGAATTTTAATAACCACAGGCCACTGAACACAGAACCAACAGGGCATGGAGACAAGTGACGAGATGCCAAGCCTAGAAAACCTTTCAGTTCAGGAAAAGCTTATGTGGAACCATAAATCACCTGGAAGGGCTGTTAAATGCCAGGAGTGTTCCCTCTCGTGTCATGTACCTGAGCTAGTAGCCATGGGAACACCACTGGAACTCTAAACGTGGCCTTTCCCTACCCTCTCAACAGAAAACTCAGTTGATGCAATTCTTCCTCTGTTTGCCCCAAAACACACACATAAAAGTGCCAAAGGTAAACAAGATATACATCCTTAAACGTGGACTGTGTTGCTGCAACTTCTGAAAGGCAATTTATTACACAAGACAGAGAGAAATGCTCCTGCTCCAAAGAACTGGTGGTGATGTAAAAGGAAAAGAGCAACTGGTGGGAGGCCTGAAGATTGGGCTTTGGATGTGTCAAGAGTTAGGGCTGAGCTGGCTACAAGATGAGTGATAGATGCTCCCTGTTATCCCCTCTCCCTTCCCAAAGGAGTGAGAACTGGGATATGGGAGAGAGACTTATGGATTGCAAAAGAAAACTGGAACAGCTTTACATGGAAATAAATATATATGAAGAGCTACAACCCAAGCCCTCTGATGGCAGTTGTGTCACCAACACCACTGATGCTGTGGGTAGGCACTAGGGAAGTCGCAGACTGGAGAAGAGGAGGCTCAGGGGTGATCTTATTACTGTCTACAACTACCTGAAGGGGCATTGTAGCCAGGTGGGGGGTGGCCTCTTCTCCCAGGCAACCAGCAGTAGAACAAGGGGACACAGTCTCAAGTTGTGCCAGGGTAGGTATAGGCTGGATATTAGGAAGAAGTTCTTCACAGAGAGAGTGATTGGCATTGGAATGGGCTGCCCAGGGAGGTGGTGGAGGCACCGACCCTGGGGGTCTTCAAGAAAAGACTGGATGAGGCACTTAGTGCCATGGTCTGGTTGACTGGATAGGGCTGGGTGATAGGTTGGACTGGATGATCTTGGAGGTCTCTTCCAACCTGGTTGATTCTATGATTCTATGACTCAGCAGAAGTTGGGAACCATATCAGGAGCAGGATTCTGGACCCGTGCTCAAGAAGGATTGGGATGCAAGGCAGAACAACAGGCAGAGCTCTCCATGGATGTCAGCCACTGAAGAAAAGGCTTGACCCTTGTGATCCCACAACTGTACAAGGACTCTGATGTACATGGAACACAATCTGCTGTTGGGCAGATTGTTGCCCACTCCTCCTCACAGCTGTCACCTCTTACTGCACCTTCAACACGGCACACAAGATTTAGCAGTGACTTTGGTCTCTGTAGAAGCAGCCAAGCAGTACACTGAACATAGAGAGTGAAATCCTGGTTCCACTGACTCCTGCAGGGTCAGGATTGCATCTCTAAGGGCACATTTCAGCCAAGCAGTACACACTAGAGAGTGAAATCCTGGTTCCACTGACTCCTGCAGGATCAGGATTGCATCTCTAAGGGCACCTTTCAGCCAAGCAGTACACACTAGAGAGTGAAATCCTGGTTCCACTGACTCCTGCAGGATCAGGATTGCATCTCTAAGAGCACATTTCAGCCAAGCAGTACACACTAGAGAGTGAAATCCTGGTTCCACTGACTCCTGCAGATCAGGATTGCATCTCTAAGGGCACCTTTCAGCCAAGCATTACACACTAGAGAGTGAAATCCTGGTTCCACTGACTCCTGCAGATCAGGATTGCATCTCTAAGGGCACCTTTCAGCCAAGCAGTACACACTAGAGAGTGAAATCCTGGTTCCACTGACTCCTGCAGGGTCAGGATTGCATCTCTAAGGGCACCTTTCAGCCAAGCATTACACACTAGAGAGTGAAATCCTGGTTCCACTGACTCCTGCAGATCAGGATAGCATCTCTAAGAGCACCTTTCAGCCAAGCAGTACACACTAGAGAGTGAAATCCTGGTTCCACTGACTCCTGCAGATCAGGATAGCATCTCTAAGGGCACCTTTCAGCCAAGCAGTACACACTAGAGAGTGAAATCCTGGTTCCACTGACTCCTGCAGGGTCAGGATTGCATCTCTAAGGGCACCTTTCAGCCAAGCAGTACACACTAGAGAGTGAAATCCTGGTTCCACTGACTCCTGCAGATCAGGATAGCATCTCTAAGGGCACATTTCACACAAGCAGTACACTAGAGAGTGAAATCCTGGTTCCACTGACTCCTGCAGGATCAGGATTGCATCTCTAAGGGCACATTTCAGCCAAGCAGTACACACTAGAGAGTGAAATCCTGGTTCCACTGACTCCTGCAGGATCAGGATTGCATCTCTAAGGGCACCTTTCAGCCAAGCAGTACACACTAGAGAGTGAAATCCTGGTTCCACTGACTCCTGCAGGATCAGGATTGCATCTCTAAGGGCACCTTTCAGCCAAGCAGTACACACTAGAGAGTGAAATCCTGGTTCCACTGACTCCTGCAGGATCAGGATTGCATCTCTAAGGGCACCTTTCAGCCAAGCAGTACACACTAGAGAGTGAAATCCTGGTTCCACTGACTCCTGCAGGGTCAGGATTGCATCTCTAAGAGCACATTTCACACAAGCAGTACACTAGAGAGTGAAATCCTGGTTCCACTGACTCCTGCAGGGTCAGGATTGCATCTCTAAGGGCACATTTCAGCCAAGCAGTACACACTAGAGAGTGAAATCCTGGTTCCACTGACTCCTGCAGGATCAGGATTGCATCTCTAAGGGCACCTTTCAGCCAAGCAGTACACACTAGAGAGTGAAATCCTGGTTCCACTGACTCCTGCAGATCAGGATTGCATCTCTAAGAGCACATTTCACACAAGCAGTACACACTAGAGAGTGAAATCCTGGTTCCACTGACTCCTGCAGGATCAGGATTGCATCTCTAAGGGCACCTTTCAGCCAAGCAGTACACACTAGAGAGTGAAATCCTGGTTCCACTGACTCCTGCAGGGTCAGGATTGCATCTCTAAGAGCACATTTCACACAAGCAGTACACTAGAGAGTGAAATCCTGGTTCCACTGACTCCTGCAGGGTCAGGATTGCATCTCTAAGGGCACATTTCAGCCAAGCAGTACACACTAGAGAGTGAAATCCTGGTTCCACTGACTCCTGCAGGATCAGGATTGCATCTCTAAGGGCACCTTTCAGCCAAGCAGTACACACTAGAGAGTGAAATCCTGGTTCCACTGACTCCTGCAGATCAGGATTGCATCTCTAAGGGCACATTTCAGCCAAGCAGTACACACTAGAGAGTGAAATCCTGGTTCCACTGACTCCTGCAGGATCAGGATTGCATCTCTAAGAGCACCTTTCAGCCAAGCATTACACACTAGAGAGTGAAATCCTGGTTCCACTGACTCCTGCAGGATCAGGATTGCATCTCTAAGAGCACCTTTAAGCCAGAGCAATTTAGTGAAGTAAAATACAAAGGACTGTAGTCAAATATACAATTTACAGTGTAAAATAGGAAAAGCCTGGCAAGAATAGAAGCCTAAAATGCAAAGTGTTTAGGTACTTTGTGATATCAGGTGAGTTTGAAACCAAAATATCTTTGGAGATTTAAGTCCTTAGGTAGAAAAGTTAAAACCCAAACTAAAAAAAAATTGCATCTGTGTGTTGCTGTGGGACAAAAAGTGACCTATAGCCAACCAGCAAAGACAAAGCCTGCTGGTAAGTAAACAGCTCAAGTAGCTTGGATTAATTCAGTGATGGTTTCCTGCCCCTCAGGCTGCAGGTGTTTCTTTCTCAGGCTCATAGAGCAGTTTTTGCTTGGAATCATAGAATCATAGAATCATAGAATCAACCAGGTTGGAAGAGACCTCCAAGCTCATCCAGCCCAACCTATCACCCAGCCCTATCCAATCAACCAGACCATGGCACTAAGTGCCTCAGACAGGCTTTTCTTGAAGACCCCCAGGGACGGTGCCTCCACCACCACCCTGGGCAGCCCATTCCAATGCCAATCACTCTCTCTGTGAAGAACTTCTTCCTAACATCCAGCCTAGACCTACCCTGGCACAACTTGAGACTGTGTCCCCTTGTTCTGTTGCTGGTTACCTGGGAGAAGAGGCCACCCCCCACCTGGCTACAATGCCCCTTCAGGTAGTTGTAGACAGTAATAAGATCAGCCCTGAGCCTCCTCTTCTCCAGGCTAAACACCCCCAGCTCCCTCAACCTCTCCTCATAGGATTTGTGCTCCAGGCCCCTCACCAGCTTTGTTGCCCTTCTCTGGACATGTTCCAGCACCTCAACATCTCTCTTGAATTGAGGGGCCCAGAACTGGACACAGTACTCAAGGTGTGGCCTGACCAGTGCTGAGCACAGGGGCAGAATAACCTCCCTTGTCCTACTGGCCACACTGTTCCTGATGCAGGCCAGGATGCCATTGGCTCTCTTGGCCACCTGGGCACACTGCTGGCTCATCTTCAGCTTACTGTCTATCAGTACCCGAGGGCCCTTTCCTCCTGGCTGCTCTCCAGCCACTCAGTCCCCAGCCTGTAGTGCTGCTTGGGGAAGAGACCTTTAAGGTCCAACTGTGAAGCTGGCACTGTCAAATCACCACTAAAGCATGGCCCTCAGCACCACACAGAGAGACTTTTTACCTCCCCGCAATGATGATGACTGCAGAGTCAGCAGTGGCTAAAACCACTTCTCTAGGGAGCTTCCTCCAGGGCTTGACAACTCTGTTGGGAAGAGTATTTTTTTCCTAATGTCCAACCTAAACATCTCCTGGTGAGCAACCTCCCCCACAGCACTCACAGCTTCAACAGGGGAACCAAAAATGTGCTGTACAGTTTCAGATCTGTGACTACTTCAGCAATTTCACATACCTTTGCTTCCTCCTTTGCAAATCAGAGAATCATAGAATCAAGCAGGTTGGAAGAGACCTCCAAGCTCAGCCAGTCCAACCTAGCACCCAGCCCTATCCAATCAACCAGACCATGGCACTAAGTGCCTCAGTCAGGCTTTGTTTCAACACCTCCAGGCACGGAGACTCCACCACCTCCCTGGGCAGCCCATTCCAATGCCAATCACTCTCTCTGCCAGGAACTTCCTCCTAACATCCAGCCTAGACCTACCCTGGCAAAACTAGAGACTCTGTCCTCTTGTTCTATTGCTGGTGCTCATTCAGAAGCAGTTTGGTTAGCTCAGGTTCACAAAAGGAAGAGGAGAGAAAGGGTGAGCAGAAAGGCAGACTGAAGCTGAGCTATAATCTCAGTAGGGTCTCACTTAAATTACAGAAAATAAGCTGGATGAAGCAAGCAGAGGCTAAACCTCAAGCGTGAGGCAATCAAACAATCATTGGTAGCTAGAAAGTGCAACCACCACTTTCTCAGTCTGGCTGAACCACAGTGATTAGCTACTTTCTTGTTGAGAAACCGTAACAGGAAGATTAGTATGATCCAGTTTTGTTTCTGCTACTTCAGATCCTGACTGCAGAGGAGCCTTGGTGCAGCTGTCACCCAGTGCACAAAACTAACAGGAAAGAACCAGGTTGGAAGAGACCTCCAAGCTCAGCCAGCCCAACCTAGCACCCAGCCCTCAACAAGCAACCAGACCATGGCACTAAGTGCCCCAGCCAGGCTTGGCTTCAACACCTCCAGGCACAGAGACTCCACCACCTCCCTGGGCAGCCCATTCCAATGCCAATCACTCTCTCTGACAACAACTTCCTCCTGACATCCAGCCTAGACCTGCCCTGGCACAGCTTGAGACTGTGTCCCCTTGTTCTGTTGCTGCTTGCCTGGCAGCAGAGCCCAACCCCACCTGGCTACAGCCTCCCTGCAGGCAGCTGCAGACAGCAATGAGCTCTGCCCTGAGCCTCCTCTGCTGCAGGCTGCACACCCCCAGCTCCCTCAGCCTCTCCTCACAGGGCTGTGCCCCAGGACCCTCCCCAGCTCTCTTGCCTTTGGAATGGAAAATGGAAGTTCTGGGTTCTAGAAGCATCCTCCAGCCTTGCAACACTTTACAAACTGAAATAGGAATACAATTTGCCCTCTGGGTAATAAAAGAGGGTCTAATGGAAGAGATGAAAAGCAAGAATACTAAACCTGGTAAGAAAGGGTAAACATTCAGGTCACCTGCAACTGCCTTCTGTTGCTGCCCCTGGTACTCCAATCAGCAGGACATCTCATGTAAGCACAGCAAGGGTTAATTTTCCTGCTCTTTATACTGCCTGCCAGTACAGCACAGAACCTCCTTATGGGAAAGACAGTGAAGATCCTGAATATCTGATACCTGCTTGAGCTGAATGCCAGGATGGGAAGTCTTCAAAAGGACAAGTTCCAATTACTGTTACAAATGGTCCTGTTTCATACCACTAAAATAAATCCTGTGCTGGAATACACTGAAAAATCAGCTCCTGCCTTGCAGTTGGACCTTTACTACACTCAACACGAACTGTCAGCTCTGTCTGTTAGCCAGAAAGGATAAGGAGAGGTTAGGAAATAACTAATGGAAAGAGGACAAGGGGAAAAAAAGCCTTTTAAAAATAACCCAACAGCTTTCTGCATTGGGATGATGAAGATCTATTTTTGCTACACTTGCCTCCACCTGCAACCACAGAGTGCAGCCCACCTGCTCCTCTTGCAATTAAAAATGCCAAGGAATGTTCTTGTTTGGAATGACTTTGATTTGGTTTGGAGGAGTTGGGGTGTTCTTTTGTTTACACAGTGACTGATTCAATGTGAGCCTCTGGAAAAGGGTTTTAGTCCAGTTCCTAGCCTGGAGCAGGACTACTGTGAGGGTGGCAGAGTCAGGGAAACCTCCAAGGAGGGAAGTGTCTCTGGATATTTGTTCTGATTGTTCTAGTGAGGATGTTTTATCATCTCACACACACATACACAGATACATTATCACTACACACATATGTATACCTGTAAGAGCACCCTTTGCATTCTACTGTATGAACCTATGGAATCAGAGAATCACAGAATCAGTCAATGTTGGAAGGGAGCACAAGGAGCAGCCAGTGCCAACCCCCCTGCCATGCCCAGGGACACCCTACCCTAGAGCAGGCTGCACACAGCCTCACACAGCCTGGCCTCAAACACCTCCAGCCATGGGGCCTCAACCACCTCCCTGGGCAACCCATTCCAGTCTCTCACCACTCTCATCACCAACAACTTCCTCCTCACTTCCACTCTCACTCTCCCCACTTCAAGCTTTGCTACATTCTCCCCAGTCCTGCCACTCCCTCACAGCCTCAAAAGTCCCTCCCCAGGTTTTTTATAGCCTCCTTCAGATCCTGGAAGGCCACAATGATGTTACCTGGGAGCCTCCTCTGCTCCAGCCTGCACAGCCCCAACTCTTTCAGTCTGTGCTCACAGCAGAGCTGCTGCAGCCTCTCAGCATCCTCCTGGCCCTGCTCTGGACACACTCCAGCATCTCCACATCCCTCTTGTCCCAGGGGCTCCAGAACTGGATGCAGTACTCCAGGTGGGGTCTCAGCAGAGCAGAGCAGAGGGGGAGAATCCCCTCCCTGGCCCTGCTGGCCACACTGCTGCTGCTGCAGCCCAGGCTCTGCTTGGCTTTCTGGGCTGCAAGTGCACACTGCTGGCTCCTGTTGAGCTTCTCCTCCAGCAGCACCCCTAAGTGGCCACCCTGATCTAGTGTAGGGTGTCCCTGCCCATGGCAGCAGGGTTGGAACTAGGTGATCCTTATGGTCCCTTCCAACCCTGACTCTATGATTCTATGATTCTAAGTGCCTCTCCTCAGGGCTGCTCTCCAGACACTCCCTGCCCAGCCTGTATTTGTGCTTAGCATTGCCCCAACCCAGCTGCAGGACCTTGCACTTGGCTGAACCTCCTGAGCTTGGCTTGTGCCCACCTCTGCAGCCTGTCCAGGTCCCTCTGGATGGATCTCTGCCCCCCAGCCTGGCTGCTGCACCACACAGCTTGGTGTGGGCAGCAAACTTGCTGAGGCTGCACTCAGTGCCTCTGTCCATGGCACCCACAAAGATGTTGAACAAGACTGGTCCCAGGACTGACCCCTGAGGGACTCCACGTGTCATTGGTCTCCACGTGGCCATGGAGCCATTGACAGCCACTCTTTGGGTGCAGCCATCAAGCCAGTTCTGTATCCATCTCGTGGTGCACCCATCAAACCCATGTGGCACCAGCTTGGAGACCAGGATGTGGTGTGGGACAGTGTGAAGCCCTGTTCAGGTCCAGGTAACTGACATCAGTTGCTCATCAGTGAGTGCTTGCTTTTTAAAGTACATTTGCATTGCATCTGCTGTCTGGATTTTCTTCTTTCAGTTTAAAGGCAGTGCTGAGGTGTTTCTATGAAAGCTGCACTCAAACTCTCCCAGGCCTTCTTGTAATTCTGATTTACATTTTTGCCAAAGGCTCACCTCTCAGCAAGTGCCCAATGTTAGCAGTTTCATTTATTCCTACACTTCACACACTGCTACTGCTCAAATAGAAAGGCAACATTTCTGATGGAGGTTGGAGTGGGTCCAGAGAAGGGCCACAAGCATGATCAGAGGGTGGAAGAACCTCCCCTATGGGGACAGGCTAAGAGTTGGGGCTGTTCAGCCTGGAGAAGAGAAGGCTTTGGGAAGACCTTATTGCAGCCTTCCAGTACTACAAGAGTTGGGGCTGCTCAGCCTGGAGAAGAGAAGGCTTTGGGAAGACCTTATGGAGCCTTCCAGTACTACAAGAGTTGGGGCTGCTCAGCCTGGAGAAGAGAAGGCTTTGGGAAGACCTTATGGAGCCTTCCAGTACTACAAGAGTTGGGGGCTGCTCAGCCTGGAGAAGAGAAGGCTTTGGGAAGACCTTATTGGAGCCTTCCAGGGCTACAACAATGGTGGGAAGAGGCTTTTTACAAGTGCTTGTTGGGAAAGGATGAGAGGGAATGGATTTAAGTTTGAGGAGGGCAGATTTAGGTTGGCAATTAGAAAGAAATTCTTTAGAGTGAGGGTGGTGAGACACTGGAACACGTTGCCCAGGGAAGCTGTGGATGTCCCATCCCTGGAGGTGTCTGAAGTCAGGTTAGATGTGGCCTGGAGCAACCTGGCTTAGTGGAAGGTGTCCCTGCCCTAGGTGGGTTGGAATTAGATGATCTTTAAGTTTCCTTCCAACCCAAACCATTCTATCATCTCTCTTGCTGAATATAATCTCTAGAGTACCCCAAATGCCACTTGCTTTGCATATAGACAAGAACATCACCTGGCCAGGCTGGATGGGTGGGCAGAGGCCAATGGGATGAGATTTAACAAGGCCAAGGGCAGGGTTCTGCACTTTGGCCACAACAACCCCAAGCAGCACTACAGGCTGGGGCCAGAGTGGCTGAGAGCAGCCAGGAGGAAAGGGACCTGGGGGTACTGATAGATAGTAAGCTGAAGATGAGCCAGCAGTGTGCCCAGGTGGCCAAGAGAGCCAATGGCATCCTGGCCTGCATCAGGAACAGTGTGGCCAGTAGGACAAGGGAGGTTATTCTGCCCCTGTACTCAGCACTGGTCAGGCCACACCTTGACTACTGTGTCCAGTTCTGGGCTCCTCAATTCAAGAAAGATGTTGAGGTGCTGGAACATGTCCAGAGAAGGGCAACAAAGCTGGTGAGGGGCCTGGAGCACAAATCCTATGAGGAGAGGTTGAGGGAGCTGGGGGTGTGCAGCCTGCAGCAGAGGAGGCTCAGGGCTGATCTTATTACTGTCTACAACTACCTGAAGGGGCATTGTAGCCAGGTGGGGGTGGCCTCTTCTCCCAGGCAACCAGCAATAGAACAAGGGCACACAGACTCAAGTTGTGCCAGGGTTGGTCTAGGCTGGATGTTAGGAAGAAGTTCTTCACAGAGAGAGTGATTTGCATTGGAATGGGCTGCCCAGGGAGGTGGTGGAGGCACCGTCCCTGGGGGTCTTCAAGAAAAGCCTGGATGAGGCACTTAGTGCCATGGTCTGGTTGATTGGATAGGGCTGGGTGATAGGTTGGGCTGGATGAGCTTGGAGGTCTCTTCCAACCTGGTTGATTCTATGATTGATTGATTCTATGATTGATTGATTCTATGATTGATTGATTCTATGATCTGTACATGGCTCCAAGCCTGTTCCATCAATGAGACAGGAGCTGTACAATACTCAGCCAGGTTTTGCCTTCAGCCTGAGAACAACAACAGAACAGGAAGCTACAGGGTTGCAAAAGTGCAATGGATTAACTTTTGGCCAGAAGCTTGATTACAATGATAGTCGTGGGGATTCATTCCAGCTGTCATTATCAGATCCCCATCAGCACTACAGTTAAAATAGTAACAGCTAAAACCGCTCAGAGTCACCACATCTGTATTTCTAATGGCAGCATGGGAACCCTGATGCTGTGTCACACAGGGAATACAAACTTCCTCCTACTGTTCTTACACTTTTCAGGTGAAAAAAAGCCCTCATTTATGTTTCTGCAAACAATTCAGTAAGTAAAAGTCATCAGCAGAAGGCAGCCTGTGAAAGGCTAGGGGAGAAAACACACAGGGAGGTGTAGAGTCACAGAACAGTAGGGCTTGGAAGTGGCTTTTGGAGATCTTGTCCATCCCATCCCCCCACTGAAGTAGGGTCACTGTGGTGGAAGGTCCAAATTATGCCCAGAACACACATCCATCCCATGCCCTAAACACCTGCCTGAACACACACCTTGCCCCTGCCTTCCTGCTTCTTCTTCCTGGGTGGAAGAAGCAGGAAAGCAGACAAAAGCTTTAGCGCATCTCAGCCTATCACAGACCCCATATGTGGCCTCGTTTTGCAGCTTGCTTTGTTTTGGGATAAACACAGGCCAGGATCCTAGGCCTGTGCAGCTTCCTTTGTTGGAGCAATAACTCAGGGTGGGTTCCAGCAGTGGCTTTCCCTGTTGCTGTTGGTCAAAGACGCTCGCCAAAGTGCTCCAAACCCTGGCAAACTGCTCCCTTGCTGCTGCTGCTTTTGGTTTGTTTGCTACCTGTCTGCCTTACTGCCTCTGTGTGCCACCACACTTTGCATCGTGCCTAAGTGAGGACTTGCCTACAACTGGCAGCCTGACCCTGCCTGACTGATAGGTAACGACCCAGCAATGACCTAGCATCGAGTTGCAATACTGGGGCTTGCTGGCCTGCCCCTCCAGCCTGCCGTGCCAGCCCGAGGGACGACCACTTGCTATACTGTGGTGGAAGGTCCAAATCATGCCCAGAACACACATCCATCCCATGCCCTAAACGCCTGCCTGAATACACACACAGTATCACAGTATCACAGTATCATCAGGGTTGGAAGAGACCTCACAGATCACACCTTGGACCCCCCTTCCTGCTTCTTCTACTAGAAGAAGTGGGCAAGCAGACAACAGCTTTAGCGCCTCTCAGCCTATCACAGACCCCATATGTGGCCTCGTTTTGCAGCTTGCTTTGTTTTGGGATAAACACAGGTCAGGATCCTAGGCCTGTGCAGCTCCCTTTGCCCAGAACACACATCCATCCCATGCCCTAAACACCTGCCTGAATACACACCTTGCCCCCCCCCCTTCCTGCTTCTTCTTCCCAGCTGGGAGAAGTGGGAAAGCAGGGAAAAGCTTTAGCACATCTCAGCCTATCACAGACCCTGAAGATAGACAATGACCCAGCAATGACCTAGCAAGCACTTTCAACATGGGGACTTGCCACCAACCTGCCAGCCCCAGGGCCACCTCCTTGCCACACACAGCACTCAACTGCACTGCTCCAGCCCGCAAGCCTGGACCCTGCTGTGCCCAGGTGGCTGCTGACCACCTGATGACAGTTCCTGAGAGCCACAGAAGACCTCTCTTGTGTCCATGGGCCTTCTCAGACAGCCTGCTCAACTTGGACTGAAGGAGCAGCTCAGCCCCATGGCAGCACCACCATGTGAAGTCCACCACCTGGCTTTCACTCTCTGTATTTTCCTGCTTGTGCTTTTGCAGCGCAGATATTGAGGCATCTGACTGGTGAGCAGCTGAACTCTCTTGACTTGAGACAAGCAACAAAGCTGGTGAGGAGCCTGGAACACAAACACTATGAGGAGAGGCTGAGGGAGCTGGGGGTGTGCAGCCTGCAGAAGAGCAGGCTCAGGGCAGAGCTCATTGCTGTCTGCAACTACCTGAAGGGATGCTGTAGCCAGGTGGGGTTGGCCTCTTGTCCTAGACATCCAGTAATAGAACAAGGGGACACAGACTCAAGTTGTGCCAGGGAAAGTATAGGCTGGATGTTAGGGGGAAGTTGTTCCAGAGAGAGTGATTGGCATTGGAATGGGCTGCCCAGGGAGGTGGTGGAGGCACCATCCGTGGAGGTGTTCAAGAAAAGACTGTCTGGGGCACTTAGTGCCATGGTCTGGTTGATTGGATAGGGCTGGGTGCTAGGTTGGACTGGCTGAGCTTGGAGGTCTCTTCCAACCTGCCTGATTCTATGATTAGCCTTTCAGTGGCAGTCTGTGCTGCAGGTCTCTCCAGTTAGAAACCTTTCCAAAGACTTTTCCTAAATCATGTAATTCGACTGTTGTGATGGTTTGGGTGTTCCCTACATCCCCCCCACTTTGGAAATCACCCAGACTAGGCTCAGCAGCTCTGGAAATTGAATGAAGCCTTACATTTACAGCACAAGATACAAGCAGATAGTCACAATATATGCAGCTAGAGACAGAAATAGACAAGTTAAAAGGTAATACAGAAACACAGCAGCCCTGCCAGAAACCTGAGTCCCCAGGAGGGGCTCCCAGCCACCCTTCCACCATCCTCCCACTCCTTCTACCTTACCCCAGCTCTTGCCTTATGTTTAAGGAAGACTGTAGGGTCAGCCAGGGGGGTTAGGAAGCAGGTGGATTAATCACAGAGATGGCAGGTTAGGTTAGAGAGAGAGATGCAGCCCAAAGGCCAGACAGAGAGCAACTCTGTTACCTATATTTACTGGCTGAGGCACTTAGTGCCATGGTCTAGCTGACTGGCTAGGGCTAGGTGCTAGATTGGACTGGATGAGCTTGGAGGTCTCTTCCAACCTGGTTGATTCTATGATTCTTGTTCTTATCCATCTCAGCAAGCCTATGAGTGAAGCAGACATCACCACTGGTTCCCTTTCACCACCTGTGATCTAAATTCTTCTCACCAAAACACCACTGCTAGCTTCAAACTAGCACAACTGTGTGTATATATATATATATATAAATGCTGCAAAAATAGGTTTACCAATCTCATCACAGAACCTGTGTGTGTTAATCCTAAATAAGTTTGGGGAATTTTTCTCTGTGTAAGAAACTGTTTAATAGTTTTACATCAGCCTCGATACAATTCACCCCTAATCCAGATTCAAACCTCTCTTTAACAGTCACCCACAACAGGTTGACTGGGATCACCTTCTGGGAGGTTTTGAATCTCTCCAGAGACTCTGCAACCTCTTTGGGCAACCAGTTCCAGGGCTCTGTCACCTTCAGTCAGAAGATGTCAGGAGGAAGTTGTTGGCAGAGAAAGTGATTGGCATTGGAATGGGCTGCCCAGGGAGGTGGTGGAGTCCCTTGAGGCACTTAGTGCCATGGTCTGGTTGATTGGCCAGGACTGGGTGCTAGGTTGGACTGGAGAGCTTGGAGGTCTCTTCCAACCTGCTTGATTCTGTGATTGGATAGGGCTGGGTGCTAGGTTGGACTGCACGATCTTGGAGGTCTCTTCCAACCTGCTTGATTCTGTGATTGGATAGGGCTGGGTGCTAGGCTGGACTGGAAGGTCGAGGAGGTCTCTTCCAACCTGTTTGATTCTATGATTGGCTAGGGCTGGGTGCTAGGCTGGACTGAAAGGTCGAGGAGGTCTCTTCTAACCTGGTCAATTCTATGATTGTATGATTCAAAGATTGAAGGCACACAGAGAAAGAGTTAAAAAGCCAGCATCCTGCAGAGAAGAAATCATTTTCATATCTTCAGAGAGACACTTAGCTATCCTTGTGACATCTCATTTCACTCCAGCAACACTGCTGAAGCCAGCAAAACCTCTTTTCCTTTGCATTTCCTTGCAAATTACATCTGTGGGTTAGGCTGAATATAAACAAAGCTAAAGGAAGAGATTTTTCCCCTAGGATCTCTTTATTGGCATGATGCAGAGATGCAAACACAGTGACTTCATCTTCCCAGAAGCACCTAAATCAGTTCTAACCATTCTGTTCTCACCTTGAATAGCAGAGGAAGTATGGTCTGGCAAAACGAGCACAAGACTGGGAAGGTCACATTCCCAAGAGCTCTTCCCAGCTGCTGGGAAACCCTGCAGGAGAGGTTATTCCCTCGAGTTCCAGCACAGGCTATCAAAGCATAGAACACATCTTACCAACCATATGGCTTGTATGGGTGTTGGTAAAATGCTCTGAGTTCGTTCCAAGTTCTGGGCACCTCAATTCAAGAGAGATGTTGAGATGCTGGAAGGTGTTGAGAGAAGGGCAGCAAGGCTGGGGAGGGGCCTGGAGCACAGCCCTGTGAGAGAAGGAGAGGCTGAGGGAGCTGGGGGTGTGCAGCCTGCAGCAGAGGAGGCTCAGGGCAGAGCTCATTGCTGTCTACAGCTGCCTGCAGGGAGGCTGTAGCCAGGTGGGGTTGGGCTCTGCTGCCAGGCAAGCAGCAACAGAAGAAGGGGACAGAGTGTCAAGTTGTGCCAGGGCAGGTCTAGGCTGGATGTGAGGAGGAAGTTGTTGTCAGAGAGAGTGATTGGCATTGGAATGGGCTGCCCAGGGAGGTGGTGGAGTCTCTGTGCCTGGAGGTGTTGAAGCCAAGCCTGGCTGGGGCACTTAGTGCCATGGTCTGGTTGATTGTTGAGAGCTGGGTGCTAGGTTGGACTGGCTGAGCTTGGAGCTCTCTTCCAACCTGGTTGATTCTATGATCTTACTGTTGCCTTTCAGTACTTAATGGGGGCATATAGGAAAGATTGGGAGAGACTCTTTGTCATGAAGTGCAGTAATAGGATAACTCATAACAGTTTCAAACACTATGAGGGTTGATTCCATGATCTTCTATGTATTATCAAAGGTGCTGAAGATTTAAGATGCTGAGAGAAGCCACCGAGAGAAAGGATGCAATAAAGTTCCTTGGAAGTACCCAGAAGAGAGAAAGAAGTTCTGGTAGTAATTCTGAGAGCAAGTACAGCCAGCCTCACAGCTTGGCTTCTGGCAGAGGAAACTACATCTATTCTGAAACCTGAAAATAACCCTATATAAAACTTCACTTCCATCTCTTGGATAGTAACAAATGCAGATCTGTGTACAAATACACTGCTCCAGGAGCATTTCAAGCAGAGAATTCATAGAATCATAAAATCAGGTTAAGAGAACTCCAAGATCATCCAGTCCAATCTAGCACCCAGCCCTGGCCAATCATAGAATCAAACAGGTTAGAAGAGACCTCCAAGCTCAGCCAGCCCAACCTAGCACCCAGCCCTAGACAATCAACCAGACCATGGCACTAAGTGCCCCAGCCAGGCTTGGCTTCAACACCTCCAGCCACAGAGACTCCACCACCTCCCTGGGAAGCCCATTCCAATGCCAATCACTCTCTCTGACAACAACTTCCTCCTCACAGCCAGCCTAGACCTGCCCTGGAACAGCTTGACACTCTGTCCCCTTCTTCTGTTGCTGCTTGCCGGGCAGCAGAGCCCAACCCCACCTGGCTACAGCCTCCCTGCAGGCAGCTGCAGACAGCAATGAGCTCTGCCCTGAGCCTCCTCTGCTGCAGGCTGCACACCCCCAGCTCCCTCAGCCTCTCCTCACAGGGCTCTGCTCCAGGCCCCTCACCAACTTTGTCACCCTTCTCTGGACACATTCCACTACCTGGAACAACATTTTCCCTCCTGTCCTCTTCCTCTCAGAAAATGCTCCTCTAAAGCAAAACAAACACATAAAAACCTCCTTTGCATCCTTGCTCTGCAGGGTAATGTGCTCGAGAGCCAACTCCCGCAGCAGAACGAAGCCAGACCTCTGTGCAAGGGTGCAGACACTTCCTGTTTTTCAGCACAAGCTGAGGCTGAGGAGCTGCTGAGAAATGCCTCACGTCATTCTGCACTGGCTTATTTGTTAAGTGTGCCTTCATCATGACTTGGTTCCTTTTCCCCAGGCAGGTGTGAAGAAGTATTTGCAGCACAGGAAAATGAATCAGAACATTACAATCTAGAGCAGCCCAGACCATAAATACTGGCAGAGCTCTCCTGCTTCGAGTGCACAGACTACAAGACAAATGCAGACAAACAAGAGAACAGCAAGAATGAGAACTGCTCAACATCTTTGTGGGTGCCATGGACAGAGGCACTGAGTGCAGCCTCAGCAAGTTTGCTGCCCACACCAAGCTGTGTGGTGCAGCAGCCAGGCTGGAGGGCAGGGATCCATCCACAGGGACCTGGACAGGCTGCAGAGGTGGGCACAAGCCAAGCTCAGGAGGGTCCACAAGACCAAGGACAAGGTCCTGCAGCTGGGTGGAGGCAATGCCAAGCACAAATGCAGGCTGGGCAGTGAGTGGCTGGAGAGCAGCCCTGAGGAGAGGGACTTGGGGGTGCTGCTGGAGGAGAAGCTCGGCAGGAGCCAGCAGTGTGCACTTGCAGCCCAGAAAGCCAAACAGATCCTGGGCTGCATTGGGAGAAGTGTGGCCAACAGGGCCAGGGAGGGGATTCTCCCCCTCTGCTCTGCTGAGACCCCACCTGGAGTACTGCATCCAGTTCTGGAGCCCTCATTCCAAGAGGGCAGTGGGGAAGCTGGAGTGTGTCCAGAGCAGGGCCAGGAGGATGCTCAGAGGGCTGCAGCAGCTCTGCTGTGAGCACAGACTGAAAGAGTTGGGGCTGTGCAGGCTGCAGAGAGGAGGCTCCCAGGTGACCTTCTTGTGGCCTTCTAGGATAAAAAGGTGACCTACAAAAAGGATGGGGAGGGACTTCTGAGGCTGTCAGGGAGTGGCAGGACTGGGAGGAATGGAGCAAAGCTAGAGGTGGGGAGATTGAGCCTGGACAGGAGGAAGAAGTTGTTGAGCAGGAGAGTGGTGAGAGGCTGGAATGGGTTGCCCAGGGAGGTGGTTGAGGCCCCATGGCTGGAGGTGTTTGAGGCCAGGCTGTGTGAGGCTGTGTGCAGCCTGCTCTAGGGTAGGGTGTCCCTGGGCATGGCAGGGGGCTTGGAACTGGCTGCTCCTTGTGGTCCCTTCCAACCCTGACTGATTCTGTTATTGTATGAAATCTGAAATATAACTGCACAGAGGTGAGGTGTGAACATTATATTGCCCAACCCCACCTGGCTACAGCCTCCCTGCAGGCAGCTGCAGACAGCAATGAGCTCTGCCCTGAGCCTCCTCTGCTACAGGCTGCACACCCCCAGCTCCCTCAGCCTCTCCTCACAGGGCTGTGCTCCAGGCCCCTCACCAGCTCTCTTGCCTTTGGAATGGAAAATGGAAGTTCTGGGTTCTAGAAGCATCCTCCAGCCTTGCAACACTTTACAAACTGAAATAGGAATACAATTTGCCCTCTGGGTAATAAAAGAGGGTCTAATGGAAGAGATGAAAAGCAGGAACACTAAACCTGGTAAGAAAGGGTAAACATTCAGGTCACCTGCAACTGCCTTCTGTTGTTGCCCCTGGTACTCCAATCACCAGGACATCTCATGTAAGCACAGCAAGGGTTAATTTTCCTGCTCTTTATACTGCCTGCCAGTACAGCACAGAACCTCCTTATGGGAAAGAGAGTGAAGATCCTGAATATCTGATACCTGCTTGAGCTGAATGGCAGGATGGGAAGTCTTCAAAAGGACCCTTTTACCCCTAAAAAGGGTAAAAATTCAGGGCACCTGCAACTGCCTTCTTTTGCTGACCCTAGTACTCTAATCACCAGGATATCTCACTGGCCACACTGTTCCTGATCCAGGCCAGGATGCCAATGGCTCCCTTGGCCACCTGGCCACAGCTGATGTGCCTACTCCATGCAGAGTGAATGAACTTGGTGACCTCTGAAGGTTCCTTCCAACCCAGTCTGGATGACTGGATAGGGCTGGGTGCTAGGTTGAACTGGATGATCTTGGAGGTCTCTTCCAACCTGCTTGAGTCTATGATTCTTTGCTGGTGAAAGACAAAGCAATGCTTGGCTGTGGTAATCCAAACCATTCCACAGTTCATATGGGTCTTGCTTCCAGGAATTGACTCTGCAGCTATAGCCATACCAGCTACAATCTCCCTGCAGCCACCTTTAATAAATGCCTGCCTTTTTTCTCCACTGCTGCCTTTACTTTTGCTGCTTCCTAGCACAATGATGCCTCAGCTCCTCTGATCGATTCAAGTCACCTCTCATCCTCTCCCCTCCACCAACCAACCCAACTCTCCTCTGCTACTCTTCACAGTGCTCCTCTGTTTCCAAACAGAGTGTTAAAGAATATTGCCCACGTCCTCCCTTACCCTCTCACTATCTGATATGTGTAACATCCTGCCCTTGTTCTGTCCATCATTTTACTGTAAGCTCTCTGGGGAAGCAATTAGCCCACATGTGAGCTCTAGATAACATAATTAACAAATAATAACCACCCAGAAATGTAGGCCAAAAAGGCAAAGTTATCAGAGCAGCATTTCTGCCGAGACTTGTGTCGTTCTGTGCTCGCTTGCAGCCTTAGTTTCTGACTTCCTGGAGGCATCTGTTACACTCCAAGCAGTGGAAAAGCAAAGGTGAACACTGTGCTTTAAAGAAGACATTGAGATGGTCTGACTCTATTTGGATTTACAGGCTTCCCACAGTCATTAAGGTTACAGTAGTAAGTATTTACAGAGAACACTGCAGTGAATAAGTTGATGATTTGGAGGTGAAAGGCTTCTAATTTGGTGCTAAGCTAACTTTGGCAGAGGAAGGAAAGGCAAGCTGGATGCAACCATGAGCAAGATGCAACACAATCATCTCATGACATCATTTAGTATGGAAAAACTGCTTGAGGCCAGGACAGAATCTCTGTTCTTGGGTATTCATCCTCTCACTCAATGTGGGGACAATTGTTGCCATCCTAAGGGGGAAAGCCTAAAACTACTTCTTATTTCAAGAGGAAACTAAGTGTTTTCCCATTCTGGAGGCTTCCTGCTGTGGGACAGGTATTGTGGCCTCTTGCACACTTGCTAGGAAGTGTGAAGACTCCTGAGTGCCCCTTCAAAGCTGACACTGATAAGTAAATCTGGTTGCCAAAGTGCCAAAGCAATTTGCAAAAGGTTTCTAATAAGCCTGAAGTAGACTTCTAGGAGTACCCCAATACAAGAGGCATGTGGAGATGCTGGAGTGTGTCCAGAGCAGGGCCAGGAGGATGCTGAGAGGGCTGCAGCAGCTCTGCTGTGAGCACAGACTGAAAGAGTTGGGGCTGTGCAGGCTGGAGCAGAGGAGGCTCCCAAGTAACCTCACTGTGGCCTTCCAGGATCTGAAGGAGGCTATAAAAAAGCTGGGGAGGGACTTTTCAGGCTACTAGGTAGTGCCAGGAGTGGGGGGAATGGAGCAAAGCTGGAGGTGGGGAGAGTCAGGCTGGAGGTGAGGAGGAAGTTGTTGAGCAGGAGAGTGGTGAGAGGCTGGAATGGGTTGCCCAGGGAGGTGGTTGAGGCCCCATGGCTGGAGGTGTTTGAGGCCAGGCTGGATGAGGCTGTGTGCAGCCTGCTCTAGGGTAGGGTGTCCCTGGGCATGGCAGGGGGGTTGGAACTGGCTGCTCCTTGTGGTGCCTTCCAACCCTGACTGATTCTGTGATTCTATGATTTAAGGTACTGCACACAGGTTTAGAGCTAATGCACTAAACAAGGAGAAAATCCCTGTGCCTGTAACTCCAAATAGATTTCCAAGGACTTTATTATTAACATTTTATGTAATGCCTTTAGGGGAGTGAAGTGGCTCTACAGCTGCCCAGTGAACCACACAAACTACAGAATCTGTGCCTCAAGGGCCTTGCAGGTTAAAGCTAGGAGTGGGTAGAAAGCAATACAAGTAATTGCCAGGTAGGCAAACCCACAGGCAGCCTGCATGTTCCAAGCTGGAACATCTGCTGGCAGTGGAGCTTTGCTAAAGTAAAGAGAATGGGATACTTCCCACAGCTTAACAGCAAACTGCTCCAGGAGTAAGCAGCAAAATGAAGAGAAGACTCAAGAGGAACTGTCAGATTAAAGGAAAGACCAATTTGTTCTCAGCCTCTCGTTTGTAACTAATACGCTGATGTCCACAGGTAAATGAAGGCAAACAGCACAAGCCACAGCTGCTGTCTCCAGTCCCTCAGCTGTGTGATGGGAAGCTCACTGCAAGGGGGCCACTGAGATCCTGAAGTGTCACCCATGAAGAGCTGCTGAAGGATGTAGATCTCAACGTGTCCAGAGAAGGGTGACAAAGCTGGTGAGGGGCCTGGAACACAAACCCTATGAGGAGAGGCTGAGGGAGCTGGGGGTGTGCAGCCTGCAGCAGAGGAGGCTCAGGGCAGAGCTCATTGCTATCTACAACTACCTGCAGGGAGGCTGTAGCCAGGTGGGGATTGGTCTCTTCTGCCAGGCAATCAGCAAGAGAACAAGGGGACACAGCCTCAAGTTGTGCCAGGGGAGGTCTAGGCTGGATGTTAGGAGGAAGTTGTTGTCAAGAGAGAGTGATTGGCATTGGAGTGGGCTGCCCAGGGAGGTGGTGGAGTCTCTGTGCCTGGAGGTGTTGAAGCCAAGCCTGGCTGGGGCACTTAGTGCCATGCTCTAGTTGATTGGCCAGGGTTGGGTGCTAGGTTGGACTGGCTGAGCTTGGAGGTCTCTTCCAACCTGTTTGATTCTATGATTCTGTAAGAGCAGACAAGAGACCCTGGGTTGTTCAGCCTGTAGAAAATGAAGCCCAGGGGAAAATTCACTCTGTAAATCCCTGGAAGGAGACTAGAGCATGGTGGTTATCTGTCTCTTCTCTCAAGGAACAAGCAACAGGAGAAGAGAGAGTGGCTGCAAGTGGTGCCAAGTGAGGTTTAGGTTGGACATCAGGAAACTTTCTTGATGGAACAGGCTGCTCAAGGAAGTGTGTGACTCACCGTCCCCGGGGGCACTGAAAAGATGTGTGGATGTGCTGCCAAGGGACATGTGAACTTGGTGAATGACTCCATGACTCTAAGCTGTCCTGTTGAGAGAGAAGTGATGCTGCTTGAGGTCTCAAATGCTTAGTGGAAGATGTGAAGTAGGCCACCTAGGTGTCACAGAATGGGAAAGGCTGGAAGGGATCTCTGGAGATCATCTACAGCAGGCTGCACAGGATTGGGTCCAGACAAGTTCTCAATCTCTCCACAACTTCTCTGGGCAGCCTGTTCCTGTGCTCTCTCACCCTCACAGGAAAGAAGTTTTTTTCCTATGTCTTAAGTGTACTGAAGCAAAAAGAAACCAGATGCCAGACAGCACAGAAGTTCCTGCTTTGAGTTCTGAAAGAGTATAGAGAACAGACAAAAAGGACCATCAGGTCTAACAGACCTGAGTGGCCTGGCATGTGCAAGAGCCACAAGCTTTGAGAAACTTTATTTATCCTCAATACAAAAAAGCTGTGGAGAGACTTTTTAGGCTGTCAGGGAGTGCCAGGAGTGGGGGGAATGGAGCAAAGCTGGAGGTGGGGAGAGTCAGAGTGGAGGTGAGGAGGAAGTTGTTGAGCATGAGAGTGGTGAGAGGCTGGAATGGGTTGCCCAAGGAGGTGGTGGAAGCCCCATGGCTGGAGGTGTTTAAGGCCAGGCTGGATGAGGCTCTGGGCATGCTGGTCTAGGGTAAGGTGTCCCTGTTCATAGCAAGGGGGGTTGGAACTGGCTGCTCCTTGTGGTCCCTTCCAATCCTGACTGATTCTATGATTCAATTAGACTCTAACAATCCACCCTTAAAAGCTGCTTTCTACTTTTGCTGTACCTTCTTGAAGTCAATCACTGCTCTCCTTTCATTAGAATCATAATCATAGAATGACAGAATCAACCAGATGGGAAGAGACCTTCAAGATCATCCAGTCCCTCTTCTGCTACCTGCAAAAGCTGGGTGGTCCACCAGCTCCACCACCGAGTCAGCCCCCCTCAGATCTCTGCAGTGACTCAGCAATGCCAGCTCAGTTTTGAATCTTCCTTCCATTACCCCATGCTTAATGCCATAAGAAAAGCAAGAGGGTGGAGGCAGAGAGCTGTTAAAGAAGTCATTCCAAGCAGAGAGGGAGGTCACAGCTACTGCAGGATCTGAGCTGCATTTTACACTTAAGAAAGGATAGTTGTAGCAGTGTGGCTTCTTGTGGCTTTGCATCTTGTGGCTGGGTGACTCTGTACCTACTGAAGTGCAGGTTCTGATAGAGGCTGCTCCTGTGGTTAAAGCATTCATAACAGTTCTTCTCTCTCTGGATTCTCTGATGTCTAATAACAGTTGAGCCCAGCTGGGAAAACAATTGTCTTGACTTTAATAGAACCACTTCATTTCACAAAGCACAGGAACTTAATATTTGTAAGGTTGTAGCCTGCCTAAGTAATGTGGTTGAAATCAGTGAGAAAGGATGGAATAGATGAATCAAATAATCATAGATGCTTAATTGATCTAAACACCAGGCTACAAGTAAGGTAGCACTTTAAGTAGGACAAGGGAGGTTCTTCTTCCCTTGTACTCAGCACTGCTCAGGCCACAGCTTGAGTGCTGTGTCCAGTTCTGGGCTCCTCAGTTCAAGAGAGATGTTGAGGTGCTGGAAGGTGTCCAGAGAAGGGCAGCAAGGCTGGGGAGGGGCCTGGAGCACAGCCCTGTGAGAGAAGGAGAGGCTGAAGGAGCTGGGGGTGTGCAGCCTGCAGAAGAGGAGGTTCAGGGCAGACCTCATTGTTGTCTACAACTCCCTGAAGGGAGGCTGTAGCCAGGTGGGGTTGGGCTCTGCTGCCAGGCAAGCAGCAAGACAAGAAGGGGACAGAGTGTCAAGCTGTGGCAGGGCAGGTCTAGGCTGGATGTTAGGAGGAAGTTGTTGTCAGAGAGAGTGATTGGCATTGGAATGGGCTGCTGAGCGAGGTGGTGGAGTCTCTGTGCCTGGAGGTGTTGAAGCCAAGCCTGGCTGGGGCACTTAGTGCCATGGTCTGAGCATGGCTGGGTGCTAGGTTGGACTGGATGAGCTTGGAGCTCTCTTCTAACCTGCTTGGTTCTATGATTCTATGAATCCTCTGCTGCAGAAGAAATCACCTCTGGAAAAGCAGCACAAGACAGCAATGGCAGTGGTGAGGGTAAAAGATGGCAGCTGTTAACATGGTTATTTTTGCAGCAATCGATGCCTCTTGAAGGAAAAACTAAATCCCAAATCCATGCTAAGTCATAGGTGGTAAGCAGCCAACACATCACTAAAGAGGAGGAATTGTTCAGTTATTCTTCTGGATATGAGCACTGCAAAAGCAGGCACTAATATCCATGTTACAACCTGTTATCAACCACAGAGTGTTGAAGGGATTAAAAGCTAACAGCGCACCACTGTTCCTCTTAAAACCCTGTGTCATGCCAGGGTCTTCCAATTTCTCAGCTTAAATATCCACACAGAGTTGCAACATAAGCCCAACTTTGTTCCTAATGAAAGGGGTGATTCACTTCCTTTCAAGGAGCTGTGCTGTGAAATGTTGATTAAAGTGCAAACTGCCCCCAAAATTTAAAGCAGAGGGGAAAAGAATACAAAGTGAGGTGGAAAAGAAGATGGGAGTCAAGGGGGGAATCAAAGCAGAGATTTCACCAGGAGGTAGAGGGGTTTTTTATCAGAGAGATTGGTTCATTAGGCAGAAAATTTGGCTGTGCATTGAGACAGTGCAGCAGTGGTTTTTGTTAGTGAGTTCTTCAGGGCAGGCACCTTTATCTTCATGCTTGTAAACCACCAATTAGTGTCTTGGGCAGACTACAAACAAATCAACATTAAAAGCAAGCAGTGAAATAGAACCATTTGTATATCCTGTTATGCCTGGAGTCACTAAGGCAGATTCACCTCTGTGGAAAGAGATCACATTCTCTTTTCTCCAGCAGACTTGCCTGTGTGTGCAGCACATCTCTAGTAGTTAAAAAGCACAAACTTTGAGTTATCTCTGCACTTTGGTTCAGAAGGAGTTCACCAAAGGATGTCAGCCTGGGAATTCTTGTTATACTTTTTGTGTATGTGCATTCAAGTCAGCTTTAAAGCAGTGAAGCTGCAGGGGCAGAGCCTTCTGCAGGCTGCAAAGTGCATCCAGGACTCTGTTGTCCTTAGGCATCACTGCTATCCCAACAGGAAGCTGAGGGTACCCATTACACATTCTCTGAATGGGACATTTAAGAGTTTAGAGACCAGTGGAATGGTACTGGAGAGCTACATAGGATGGAAGAAGGCAGATGTGCCTCAGCTCTGTCCCTGGTGGAAATGGGAAGGGTCCCTGTCACAGACTATCTTCAGATTGATAGATTGGTTTGAGCTGGAAGGGACCTTAAAGATCACCTAGCTCCAACTAGCTAAAAGGATACCTTCAACTAGACCAGGTCGCTCAAACCTGCTCTTGAACACTTCCAGGCAGAGGGCAACCACAGCTTCTAAGGGCAGCCTATGCCAGGGCCTCACTACCTTCACAGCAAAGAATTTCTTCCTAACACAATCTAAATCTACCCTCTTAGAGCTTGAAACTGTTGTGGCTCATCCTATTACTACAATCCATGACAAAGAGTCTCTTCCAGTCTTTCCTGTGGGCCCCCATTAAGTACTGAAAGGCCACAGTAAGATCATAGAATCACAGAAGCAAGCAGGTTGGAAGAGAGCTCCAAGCTCATCCAGTCCAGCCTAGCACCCAACCCTGTCCAGCCAACCAGACCACGGCACTAAGTGCCCCAGCCAGGCTTGGCTTCAACACCTCCAGGGACAGCAACTCCACCACCTCGCCCATTCCAATGCCAATCACTCTCTCTGCCAACAACTTCCTCGTAGCATCCAGCCTAGACCTCCCCTGCCACAGCTTGACACTCTGTCCCCTTCTTCTCTTGCTGGGTGCCTGGCAGCAGAGCCCAACCCCACCTGGCTACAGCTTCCCTGCAAGGAGCTGCAGACAGCAATGAGCTCTGCCCTGAGCCTCCTCTGCTGCAGGCTGCACCCCCCCAGCTCCCTCAGCCTCTCCTCACAGGGCTCTGCTCCAGGCCCCTCACCAGCTTCATTGCCCTTCTCTCAACACCTTCCAACACCTCAACATCTCTCTTGAATTGAGGAGCCCAGAACTGGACACAGCACTCAAGGGGTGGCCTGAGCAGTGCTGAGCACAGGGGCAGAAGAACCTCCCTTGTCCTACTGATGATGCTACACTACAGATTCAAAGGCTGAGCTTTCCCCTGACTGACAGTTATGGTTGGTCAAATTTTACTTGCTTTATGTAGAAAAAAATGGTAATTTAGACTCCAGGTTGAAAAAAAACCTACAAATTGACCAGCCAAACCTCTGTCTGGCATGCCAGAAGACATTAAAACTCCTACCAAGGCTACAAGCAGGAATGTATGGATTTGAAATGTACAATTTCTAGAGCAACATTAATGTCAAAGGTTGGAGGAGAAAAATGGTCTTATCTCCATGTTCTTCTCCCTGTGGTAAAGAAATAATGATCTGAAATAGCAGAGATGCATTTTTCTTAGGAGTTGAAAAAGGTTTCCCATGTTTAGTCAAGCACACAACAGGGTATGCACAGCTTGTGGAGTTCATGGAATGGTTTTGATTGGAAGAGACCTTCAAGATCAAGTCCAACCTTTAATCCAGCACTGCCAGTTCAGGTAAGAGAGGCACCCACTCAGCTTTTCTTCGTAACTCCAACCCATCTATCAACAATTATGCAGACAGAGTTGATCCCTCCTAGGGCAAAGTTGATTTGATAAGCCCTTAAGGACCTTTCCTCATTTCCCCCTCTTCTGTGAAAAGAAACCTAGGGCACAGAAACACAGAATGCAGGAATCAGTAACTGCATCCTGCAAGTGAAAATCTGGTCCTGGGTCACCTCGAATCTTGTCCTGATTGGCAGCAGCTTGCTAACACAGAAGGGTGAAATCCAGAGAGCTGATGAAAGAGTTAAATATGCAAACAGGTAATATCTGAATTTTGAAAGAATTTGGCCACCAAAGCTACTTCCCTGCACCAGTTCCAAGAAGCTGCTGCCAATGCTAACATCAGAGGGCAGATACTGACAGGTTTTCTTTTTGCCCAGTCAGATGCTGGTATTGACACTCACTTAGACAAGCCAGTACAAACATGCAGAGAAGGACATTTTCTATAGCAACAGCATCTCAAGTAACTAAGGAATTTACCCACAGTCAGGAAATCTGTGGAAGGAGCTGGGGTTAGCTTCCCAAATGTCCCCAGGCACAGAAAACCTGATGCAACTCAAGTAACAACAATTCCTACCATGCTTCAGGAGCCTGGGGAGTTGAAGAGCTGAGTGACAGCCTCCCTGAGCTGTGCCATGTGCAGCAGGAATGGCTGAAAACTTGACAATGTGTCCTTTGGGACTGTGGCTAGGCAAGGTAGAGCCTGGGGGATAAATCACAGCTGCAGGTCAGGCTCCTCACCAGAGGGCAGAAAATTTGGCAGGACCAAAAGTGGGCTGCACCAAAAGCAGTGTGACAGAGAAGATCTGACTCTTCAGTCTGCACAAGAGGAGGCGCCCAGGTGACCTTCTTGTGGCCTTCCAGCATCTGAAGGGGGCTACAAAAAAGCTGGGGAGGGACTTTTGAGGCTCTCAGGGAGTGAGAGGACTGGGGGGAATGGAGCAAAGCTGGAGGTGGGGAGAGTCAGGCTGGAGGTGAGGAGGAAGTTGTTGAGCAGGAGTGGTGAGAGGCTGGAATGGGTTGCCCAGGGAGGTGGTTGAGGCCCCATGGCTGGAGGTGTTTGAGGCCAGGCTGTGTGAGGCTGTGTGCAGCCTGCTCTAGGGTAGGGTGTCCCTGGGCATGGCAGGGGGGTTGGAACTGGCTGCTCCTTGTGGTCCCTTCCCACCCTGACTGATTCTATGATTCCACAGGTTCATACAGTAGGATGCAAAGGCTGCTCTTACAGATATACGTATCTACAGCACAGACCCTGGCGTGCAGCCACACCTAGGCTTAGGCAGTCCTGATGGAAGGTTGTCTTTGCTCCAATTCACATTCCCTTTGGCTTAGAACCTTCATTTCTAGGTCACCAAAAGACAATGCATGAAAGAAAACCTCTGATATTTGTCTATAAAGGCACTTAGTGGCCAAATAACCCCTTCTGTGAAGCCAATTTTTGCTTGACCTTTGTTCCAAATCTGTCAGCACAAGGCTGATTTCTTTATGAAACTCTCTTCAGAAAAGAGGAAAAAAACAACCAAAAAAAAGGCAGTTACATCTATTTTATTTCTTTTTCAGACAGAATTCCCCTTTCCCTAGAAGCCTAAACAAGCATTTTGGAGCCACAGTGAATTTATGCCCTTTGGGGGAGGAAAAGACAAACCCCAACCAACCCAACTCAGAAAACACTGCAATGCCTGCAGAGCTGCCTATTGCCCCAGCAGCTATCAGCAATGTGGGTTTTGGGTGGGTTTTTTTTTGTCTTGCTGGCACAAAACCAGCTTTCTCTACAGCCAGTGACCCACTTTCACCTAGCTGGCCTCTGAAGTTGAGAGAAGATTCATACCCTTTAGACGTTAGAGGCTCTGTTTGAAGTCAGTGCTGTCAGGAGATGGTCAGTTTACGTCTCCTGTCCTAGGACAGGAAAAGGATGCACTCTCAGCTCCATGTGTTGCACTGAGATAAGCACAAAGATTTCTGTCCTATGCCCTTATCAGCTCTTCCTGCTACTCTCCAGAACAGACACCACCAAGACTGGCAGTAAAAATTAAACTTGCTTAAGCAAAAGGACAAAAACCTCCCCCCAATGAACACCCCCCCCCAAAAAAAAAAAAACAACCCACAGCAAACCAAAACCAAAACAAGGGAAAAAATAGGCTCAAATATTTCCCATAACTGTGATTTGAAAGGCTAAAGTCTGGGGAAAAACTCCATGGTATAATGTTTGGGAGCACTGAAAAGAACCTAAAGCTCTCCTGCATCCTCACTATAAACTGATCCTCTCCTCTGACACACCCAGGGTGGTTTACCTTTTAAAACACATCTCACTACCTAAATACCAGTCTTTACTACATGAAAGACAGAAATCTTCCCCATGCAAATGAAACCAATGAGCTGGCACAAGGACTTGCCTTACATATAGAATCATAGCATCAAACAGGTTGGAAGAGACCTCCAAGCTCAGCCAGTCCAACCTAGCACCCAGCCCTGGCCAAGAAACCAGACCATGGCACTAAGTGCCCCAGCCAGGCTTGGCTTCAACACCTCCAGGGACAGCAACTCCACCACCTCCCTGGGCAGCCCATTCCAATGCCAATCACTCTCTCTGCCAGGAACTTCCTCCTGACATCCAGCCTAGACCTCCCCTGCCACAACTTGAGACTCTGTCCCCTTGTTCTCTTGCTGCTTGCCTGGCAGGAGAGCCCAACCCCACCTGGCTACAGCCTCCCTTCAGGCAGCTGCAGGCAGCAATGAGCTCTGCCCTGAGCCTCCTCTGCTGCAGGCTGCACACCCCCAGCTCCCTCAGCCTCTCCTCACAGGGCTGTGCTCCAGGCCGCTCCCCAGCCTTGATGCCCTTCTCTCAACACCTTCCAGCACCTCAACATCTCTCTTGAACTGAGGGGCCTAGAACTGGACACAGCACTCAAGCTGTGGCTTGAGCAGTGCTGAGCACAGGGGCACAAGAACCTCCCTTGTCCTGCTGCCCACACTGCTCCTGAGCCAGCCCAGGATGCCATTGGCTCTGCTGCCCACCTGGGCACTGCTGCCTCCTCTGCAGCTCCTCTCTGCCAGCACCCCCAGCTCCCTCTCTGCCTGGCTGCTCACAGCCACTCTGGCTCCAGCCTGTAGTGCTGCTTGGAGTTGAGGTGGCCAAAGTGTAGAACCCTGCACTCAGCCTTGTTCAATTTCATCCCATTGGCCTCTGCCCATTGGCCCTCTGCCCATTGGCCCTCAGCCCTGTCAGGCTGAAGTATCACAGTATCACAGTATTATCAGGGTTGGAAGAGACCTCAAAGATCATCAAGTCCAACCCTTTACCACAGAGCTCAAGGCCAGACCCTCCTTCAGGTAATTGTGACACCACATCTTCAGTCACCCAAGGATCCTGGGTCAGTAGCAACACTCTATGTTGCCACATCAGCTAAAGGTGTAGCCTCATTTGCACATCAATTTTGCTGTGACATTGGCATGCTTTGCTAATGCAAGTCTCCTCACTTCTTTCCTATGTTCACTTTGAGACCTGACTGAGGCTGAAGAAACAGGCATGATCTCATCCTTTCCCTTTGTTTCAGGATGCAGAACAGTTCCTCCAGATTGATTGATTCTTTTCTTTTCACGTGTGTGTTTAACAGTCACTTTGGGTAAATGTGAGAGCTCTATGAATTAGGAGCATTAAATCTCAAAGCTTTCCAGCTCTAGGCTGGAATTTGAGGTTGGCTACAGTCCTTAATCTCAGCTTGTGGTCACGTAGCTTTGATAGGGGCTGCCTTTGACTGGGAAACCAGCAAACCTTTATCTCTTCCCTCCTTCCAATCAGATATGTTTCTGTCCCAGCAAACCCCAAATAGCTTCCTAAATGCAGCTCAGATAATACAAAGCAGCTCTAGGACCTTTCAGCAGTGGAATGAATGGGATCCCTAGAGCTGTGTGATTCATCTCTTTATAATCTCCATCTCTTACAGTCCCCATGAATCACAGTCATAGAATCAAGCAGGTTGGAAGAGACTTCCAAGATCATCCAGTCCAACCTCGCACTCAGCACTGGCCAATCAACCAGACCATGGCACTAAGTGCCCCAGCCAGGCTTGGCTTCAACACCTCCAGGCACAGAGACTCTACCACCTCCCTGGGCAGCCCATTCCAATGCCAATCACTCTCTCTGACAACAACTTCCTCCTAACATCCAGCCTAGACCTGCCCTGCCACAACTTGAGACTCTGTCCCATTCTTCTGTTGCTGCTTGTCTGGGACAAGAGGCCAACCCCACCTGGCTACAGCCTCCCTTCAGAGAGTTGTAGACAGCAATGAGCTCTGCCCTGAGCCTCCTCTGCTGCAGGCTGCACACCCCCAGCTCCCTCAGCCTCTCCTCACAGGGCTTATGTTCCAATCTACTGAAGCTTTAACCCAGGTCTTGGTTCCTTACTTTAAGCAGGCTTTACCTGCTAGGTGAAGGCAGAAGCCTTGCATTTGAAATGAATGTGTTTCTCATATACTTTGTCCTTAAATGTGACTCAATGTCCTCTAACTAAAAAATCTTACTTCCCCTGCATCCATGGATTAGCAGAACTTTGTTAACCTTACTGCTATTGAGCAGAGTTTTCAAAAGGAAGATGTTGACATATCAGCATTTCTCAAAGAGAAACGGCAGAGTGACTCAAAGTTCTACTATAATGAAGAGAAATACTCAAATCCTCTGAAATTATATGAAAATATGGACAAGAACAACGAGGAAACAATCTAAGGTGGATGAGGCACTTAGTGTCATGGTTTAGTTGACTGGATAGGGCTGGGGGATGTGTTGGACTAGATGAGCTTGGGAGGTCTCTTCCAACCTGGTTGATTCTATGATTCTACCTGTGAGTCAAATACTCCTTCAAAACTAAACTGGTATGAAACAAGTATTTTAAGTCCCTAATCACATGAAACCAACAACAGCAACTTAAAGATCTACCCTCATAGCTTGTGTGATCTAGTATAGGGCATCCTGCTCTGGCAGGGGGGTTGGACTGGATGAGCTTTTGAGGTCCCATCCAGCCCCTAACCTTCTGTGATTCTCTGATCTACAAAGAAGACCATCTGGAGAGGCAAAATGAACACAGTCCCTTGAAGCTATAAGCCATGGCTTGGTTCTCCACTATAAGCAGGTTTTAATGGCTAGGTTAAAGGAGAAGCCTTCCATCTGAAACGAAATGTGCTCCTCATATACTCTGCTTTTAAATGGCACTCAGTGTCCTCCAACTAAAAAAATGACTTCCCTGCATACATAGAACAGTAGAACTTAGTTTGTTAATCTTACTGCTATTGAGTAGAGTTTTCAAAAGGAAGATGTTGATAAGTATCACTCAGAGAGAGAGTGATTGGCATTGGAATGGGCTGCCCAGGGAGGTGGTGGAGTCGCCGTCCCTGGAGGTGTTCAAGTGCAGCCTGGGTGAGGCACTTAGTGCCATGGTCTGGTTGACTGGCCAGGGATGGGTGCTAGGTTGGACTGGCTGATCTTGGAGATCTCTTCCAACCTGCTTGATTCTGTGATTCTATGATATTAGCATTTCTCAAAGAGAAAAGACTTAAAGTTCCACTACAATAAAGAGAAATACTCAAATCCTCTGAAATGATAGGGAAATATGGACCAGAACAACAATGAAGCAATCCAAGATGAGTACTACTGTGAATCAAATATCCCTTCAAAACTAAACTGGTATGAAACAAGTATTTTAAGACCCTAATCACATGAAAGCAACAAGAGCAGCACGCAGAGCACTCTGGATAAACCAGCCTGTGTGTGTATGTGCATGCAGCTGGGTGTGTTTATCCCTAGATATCAGACAGAACAGGAAAGGAAGAGCTGAAACACTTGTCCAGAATATGCTCAAAAAGAAAACACAGGCAGGACAAATTTAGAAGCTTTACTTAGCTGTAATATCAAAGGCAGTGTCGACTGTAAAAGCAACCACCTCTCAAGAATGGCAAAGTAAACTCACACAAGCCTCAGGAGGCAAAGGCTGATCAGAGGCTGGATATTGTTAACTGCTGCTGTTTTGGTGACGTGAGGTCCTTTTTGACATTGCTCAGATAGTCTTGTCAAAGAACAACACAAATGAAAAGCCAAGACAGGAAAAAAAGAAGAACAGACACCAGCCATTGCAGGGGGAATCTGTTTTGCAAAGCCTGGCTTGGAGCTTGTGTCTGAAGGAACAAAACTTGGGCTGAACTTCCTAAAACTTACTGTTTTTATCCTGTCTCTTTGGAAAAGCAGTGTAGGGCCTTTTGAATGTTTCAGTGGTCTGATTGGCAACCTGTTTCTTGATCAAAGCAAGGCTCTGAAATACATCTAAAAAAGATTTTCTGAGTATAAGAAAAAAAAACCAAACCAAACCCAAACATTTCAGGCTTGATTCAGAAGGAAGCTTCCCTAACAGAAAGTAGGCTACTGCAAAGTTTTGTTGGGGTTTTACTGAAAAGACATTTCCATCAAATTACAGGAGCCCAAAGTGACATATTTTAATAACCTCTGTCTTGCAACCATGTAGGTTACATAGATCTAAACCCATTCCCTGGATGTGGTACTGCTGTACTGAAATCAGGGTTGGAAACTGTTTGACTTTCAATGCGGCACAGGTTGAGTTTGCCTCAGACTCTGAGAATCATGCAGAGCCCTTCCTTTACACTCACCAGAACCACAAACCTATGCTCAAAACCTGTGTGCATGAAGATAGAATCATAGAATGAGGCAGGTTGGAAGAGACCTCCAAGATCAGCCAGTCCAACCTAGCACCCAGCCCTGGCCAATCAACCAGACCATGGCACTAAGTGCCCCAGCCAGGCTTGGCGTCAACACCTCCAGGGATGGCCACTCCACCAGCTCCCTGGGCAGCCCATTCCAATGCCAATCACTCTCTCTGACAACAACTTCCTAACAACATCCAGCCTAGACCTGCCCTGGCACAACTTGAAACTCTGTCCCCTTCTTCTGTTGCTGCTTGCCTGGCAGAAGAGCCCAACCCCACCTGGCTACAGCCTCCCTTCAGGGAGCTGCAGACAGCAATGAGCTCTGCACTGAGCCTCCTCTTCTGCAGGCTGCACACCCCCAGCTCCCTCAGCCTCTCCTCACAGGGCTGTGCTCCAGGACCCTCCCCAGCCTTGCTGCCCTTCTCTCAACACCTTCCAGCATCTCAACATCTCTCTTGAATTGAGGGGCCCAGAACTGGACACAGCACTCAAGGGTTGGCCTGAGCAGTGCTGAGCACAGGGGCAGAATAACCTCCCTTGTCCTGCTGCCCACACTGCTCCTGAGCCAGCCCAGGATGCCATTGGCTCTGCTGCCCACCTGGGCACTGCTGCCTCCTCTGCAGCTCCTCTCTGCCAGCACCCCCAGCTCCCTCTGTGCCTGGCCACTCTCAGCCACTCTGTCCCCAGTCTGTAGTGCTGCTTGGGGTTGATGTGACCAATAGGAGGGAGGCATCCACCCATCTCTGCCAAAAAAAAAAACTACCAACCAACCAAAAAAAACCCCAAGCAAAGAAATCTAAAAACCCCCAAATAAACTCCAAACAACAACAGCAACAATAAAAAACCCTACAAAAATCCACCTGAACTTGCTTAATCTGATGCCCTGAAACTGCTGCTGCTTCCCCTGGAGAAGTGTGCCCTGAGCAGTCAGTAAAAGCGTGTGTGTCAACGTGATCTGTGCCACCCAATGGACAAAACTGGCTGCAGAACTCATCCTCAGAGTGCCAAACTCCCCCTGCCTAGATACTCAGAAATTCAAGTGATGTCAAGCAATTTCCCTTGGCTTAAAGTAATGCCAGCAGACAGACACACTGACGCCAAGAGAGGATGATGGTGAGATAGGAGGTCCCTCTCATTTTCACAAGAACTCGAGGGAACTGCTCCCATATCTGTTGCAGAATTAATCAAGATAAGTTAATGTGTGATAACATGTATGTGGAACACTCTGAAGGGAAGAGCAGCTTCTGGCTCTCCAGGATTAACTTCAACAGCTCTCCAAGAAACACAAAGCTTTCCTTTTCTGCCCTGATGCAACCCTAAAAAGGGAGGCAGACAAGTTGAGGGTGAAAGCATAAGGTGAGGGTGAAGCACAGGCATGTGAGCTGATGGATGAGCATCTTGTGATACAAAGGCACTGATGTGCTACTGATGCTTTTACAGCCTGGCACATGAAGTCTTCACCTGACCTGTAAGTACTCCTCTTACTGTTACTGGAGAAGAGGAGGGTCAGGGGTGACCTCATTGCTGTCTACAACTACCTGAAGGGAGGCTGTAGCCAGGTGGGGTTGGGCTCTTCTGCCAGGCAACCACCAATAGAACAAGGGGACACAGTCTCAAGTTGTGCCAGGGGAAGTATAGGTTGGCTGTTAGCAGGAAGTTCTTGCCAGAGAGAGTGATTGGCATTGGAATGGGTTCCCAGGGAGGTGGTGGAGTCACCATCCCTGGAGCTGTTCAGGAAAAGCCTGGATGAGGCACTTAGTGCCATGGTCTGGTTGGCTGGATAGGGCTGGGGGATAGGTTGGACTGGCTGAGCTTGGAGGTCTCTTCCAACCTGACTGATTCTATTCTATTCTATTCTACTCTTTAAGAATATATAAATGGTTTCTACAAGTACAAGCATGGATATTTTGAGATATTTCAAAGATATCTAAAGTGTCACAGGGGTTGGAAGGGACCTCCAGACATCAAGTCCAAACCCCCCCTGCCAGAGCAGAATCTAGTTCAGGTCACACAGGAATGCATCCAGACAGGACCTGAGTGTCTCCAGAGAAGGAGACTCCATAACCTCTCTGGGCAGCCTGTGCAAGTGCTCCATGACCCTTACAGTAAAGAAGTTCTTTCTCATGTTGAGGTGGAACTTCCTGTGCTGTGCTTTACATCCATTGCCCTTTGTCCTATCTCAGGGCACAACTGAGAAGAGTTTGTCCCCTCCCTCTTGCCACCCAGCCTGTAGATATTTATAAGCCTTGGTTAAATCCCCTCTAAGTCTTCTCTTCACCAGCCCCAGGTCCCTCAGCCTGTCCTCACAGGGCAGTGCTCCAGGTCCTTAATCATCTTTGTAGCCCTCCACTGTACTCCTTCAAGTAGATCCCTGTTCCTCCTGAACTGGGGAGCCCCAAACTGAATGCAATATTCCAGGTGAGGTCTCACAAGGGCAGAGTGGAGGGGGAAAAGAACCTCCCTTGATCTGCTGGACACACTTCTTGTGAATGCACCTCAGGATCTCATTGGCCTTCTTGGCCACAAGGGCACACTGCTGTCCCAGAAGTCCAATGTCTTTTACTGCTGGGTGGTCTGGTTGATTGGCTAGGGCTGGGTGCTAGGTTGGACTGGATGATTTTGGAGGTCTCTTCCAACCTGGTTGATTCTATGAGTCTATGTGGCACATTTTGCATTAAATACAAAAGTCAGAGCAATGAAATATTTGACTCATGAGGAGGGAACATTTTGGATACAACCATGTAAACTGGAATATAAAGACACCACTCCATCTGCACACATAGCCACTTTCTCTCTGTGACCCAAGTGTACCACACTGTTGCCTTCCCAACCATATGATACTCCTCTTTCAATGAAAACAGAATGAAAAGACAAGCTTGGCTTCTTCTTGAGTACTGTGTCCAGTTCTGGGCCCCTCAATTCAAGACAGATGTTGAGGTGCTGGAACATGTCCAGAGAAGGGCAACAAAGCTGGTGAGGGGCCTGGAGCACAAATCCTATGAGGAGAGGTTGAGGGAACTGGGCCTGTTTAGCCTGGAGAAGAGGAGGCTCAGGGCTGATCTTATTACTGTCTACAACTACCTGAAGGGACATTGTAGCCAGGTGGGGGGTGGCCTCTTCTCCCAGGTAACCAGCAATAGAACAAGGGGACACAGTCTCAAGTTGTGCCAGGGTAGGTCTAGGCTGGATGTTAGGAAGAAGTTCTTCACAGAGAGAGTGATTGGCATTGGAATGGGCTGCCCAGGGAGGTGGTGGAGGCACCGTCCCTGGGGGTCTTCAAGAAAAGACTGGATGAGGCACTTAGTGCCATGGTCTGGTTGACTGGATAGGGCTGGGTGCTAGGTTGGACTGGATGATCTTGGAGGTCTCTTCCAACCTGGTTGATTCTATGATTCTATGATTCTCTGCTCTGTAACCAAGATGTTAGCATGTGAGATACTAGAAGGTGGGCCATGGGATGACTGCAACGTCCCCCTCCCCCCCCATGCAATCAGTTTACACTCAGCTGACATGGACCAGTCGCTGCATGCAGGCAGACACAGGCAGGAACCAACTCTCCCCAGCAGTCAGTACCTCATTAAGAAGCTAACTGAAACAGCAGAACGAGGGGCTTGTAAGATAATATGGTTCTGCTTACTTCAATATAAACTCCTTTGGTACCTCTCTCATCTGCAGCTGCCAAACACTTGGAGGTGAGAGAGTTTGCAGGGTGTTTCTCTCCAAGGGGCTGTGGTCCTTTGATGAAGAGCTTGAGAAGCTCTGCCTTCCCCAGGGTAACACAGTAATTAACACAGTTCTCAACCAGCTCTTGGTGTCTAAAGACTCCAGGATCTGTACGGTTTTATTCAGCACAAATGAGGTAACTTTGCAGACTCAAGGAGTCTTCAAGCCACCTGCCAGTACCTATCACACCAGGAATCACATGCTAGCAAGCAACTATCTGCACTGAATGCTTTGAAGTGTTCAGAGGGAATTCCCAATGAGTGCAATGAATTAGATCTGATTAATAAACCATGCCAGCAAGATGCGGTCTGTGCTCGCAACCACTTCTAGGCACAAGCAGGCATAGATGCTGCAGCAGGGCAGCAGCAGGCGTGTGCAGACTGCACAGGAGGACATCACTTACAAAGAGTGAGAGAGCCAAAGGCACCTAAAAATATCAGCTGGTGGTTTAGCAGGAAACACTCTGAGTGGAAAGCTCTCCTGCTCTATTTTCTCACCTGCACTGCTCACAAGGTGACATATATAAGGAGCATCCCTGATGGCAGGGATTAATAGAGCAACTTCAGAGGACAGGTTTCTAGCCAGGTATTTATATCACCTCCCATTGTGAGTGGGTTCACTGTACTTAGATGAGGAACCATAACCCAAAAAAAAGGCAGAAGTGTCAATGCATCCAAAAAATGAAACCAAACAGGAGAAGAAATTCCAGATGTGTCTATTTTGTGCGCAGACAAAGCTGGATATGGAACAGCCTCTTCTAAATGAGAGCTGATCTGACCAGCCTGTTTCCCTGAGCCATCATTTGCCTCTCCAATAAAACAGCAACTTCCCACTCTGCAGTCACAAATAGTATCACCTGAAGGAGTGCACAGAATCATGGAATCATAGAATCAAGCAGTTTGGAAGAGACCTCCAATCTCACAGTATCACAGTATCATCAAGGTTGGAAGAGACCTCACAGATCATCAAGTCCAACCCTTTAGCACAGAGCTCAAGGCCAGACCATGGCACCAAGTGCCACGTCCAGTCCTGCCTTGAACAGCTCCAGGGACGGCGACTCCACCACCTCCCCGGGCAGCCCATTCCAGTGTCCAATGACTCTCTCAGGGAAGAACTTTCTCCTCACCTCAAGCTTAAATTTCCCCTGGCACAGCTTGAGGCTGTGTCCTCTTGTTCTGGTGCTGGCCCCCTGAGAGAAGAGAGCAACCTCCTCCTGGCCACAACCACCCCTCAGGTAGTTGTGGACAGCAATAAAGTCTCCCCTGAGCCTCCTCTTCTCCCAGTCCAACCTAGCACCCACCCCTGGCCAATCAACCAGACCATGGCACTAAGTGCCCCAGCCAGGCTTGGCTTCAACACCTCCAGGGACAGCAACTCCACCACCTCCCTGGGCAGCCCATTCCAATGCCAATCACTCTCTCTGATGACAACTTCCTCCTAACATCCAGCCTAGAGCTCCCCTGGCACAACTTGAGACTGTGTCCCCTTGTTCTGTTGCTGCTTGCCTGGCAGCAGAGCCCAACCCCAGCTGGCTACAGCCTCCCTTCGGGTAGTTGTAGACAGCAATGAGCTCTGCCCTGAGCCTCCTCTGCTGCAGGCTGCACACCCCCAGCTCCCTCAGCCTCTCCTCACAGGGCAGTGCTGAGCACAAAGGCAGAACCTCCCTTGTCCTGCTGCCCACACTGCTCCTGAGCCAGCCCAGGATGCCATTGGCTCTGCTGCCCACCTGGGCACTGCTGCATCCTCTGCAGCTCCTCTCTCCCAGCACCCCCAGCTCCCTCTCTGCCTGCCTGCTCTCAGCCACTCTGGCCCCAGCCTGTAGTGCTGCTTGGGGTTGTTGTGGCCAAAGTGCAGAAGCCTGCACTTGGCCTTGTTCAATCTCATCCCATTGGCCTCTGCCCACCCATCCAGCCTGGCCAGGTCCTTCTGCAGGGCTCTGCTACCCTCCAACTCATCCACACCTGCTCCTAGGTGCATGTTTCTTTAATCCAGGAATCTATGGAAGGGTGAAAAACATCCCATTCCTGCCTATAACAAATGAACAACAAAGCAACAGGGCTGACACCAAAAACTCTCATCTTTAGGACTTCAGAGTTATTCTTGCCAGAGTCTAATAGCAAGAAACTAAAATCTTTCAGCTGCAGGTGTGTGAACTTGAGTTTGAAAAGCTGTAGTACACAGAGAGATGATGTTCACAGCTAAACACCAAACAGCCACAGAAGTCTGTGGGCGTTGGAGGGAAGCTATGGCTCAGATCCACATGAATATTTAGGTGTCTGACTCTTTCAGCACCTTTGTTCTTTTGCATATTGCTGTCATTTTTACTGTGTAGCTATGTGTGATGTTTTGGCATAGCAGCTCCCCTCATGCAGTGGGCAGGACAGAAGTCACCAGAGATCTGCAGTAAAAGAGGCAACACTTTGCAGGACCAAACCTCTACTGCAGCAAAATGCACAGAGTCTTGTAGTTAAATTATTGTGGCCTTCCAGCATCTGAAGGGGGCTACAAAAAAGCTGGGGAGGGACTTTTGAGGCTGTCAGGGAGTGCCAGGACTGGGGGGAATGGAGCAAAGCTGGAGGTGGGGAGAGTCAGAGTGGAGGTGAGGAGGAAGTTGTTGAGCAGGAGAGTGGTGAGAGGCTGGAATGGGTTGCCCAGGGAGGTGGTTAAGGCCCCATGGCTGGAGGTGTTTGAGGCCAGGCTGTGTGAGGCTGTGTACAGCCTGCTCTAGGGTAGAGTGTCCCTGGGCATGGCAGGGGGGTTGGGACTGGCTGCTCCTTGTGGTCCCTTCCAACCCTGACTGATGCTATGATTCTGTGATGTAACTGAAGCTGTCCCTGCTCATTGGACTGGATGGTATTTAAAGACCCCTTCCAACCCAAACCATTCTATGATTCTGAGGAGAGGATTCTTTAGTCCAATGCCCCTTCAAGACTCTTGTGAAGATAACAAAAGTTTTAGACTTATGGTTCCCACCTCAGAATGGACAAGCCTCAGCTGCTCTTTCAAATGAAGCCAGCTACTCCTCCAGGCGATGACGTTACCTCTGAACCATCCAGACAGGTGCTGAAATCAGTGTTGCAGGGCTTGAGAAACAGAAAGTCACTTCCCACTCAGTTAAAACCTGTCTGCAGCCTGTTGGTCTCCTTCAAGCAACTGGATGCTCCAATAGTTTTTGATACACATGTCCTCATTTTCACTGGGGTTAGCCAGAACAAGATCAGACCACATTCCTGGTAGCCTGGACGTGGTAATCCACACTTGTGTAACCTCACACAAGTACAAAGGCAGAAGTTTGTCCTCATGTCTGACTGCAGTCAGTTCACTTGGCAAAATCACTTGCAGTGAGAAGAGTAGCACCACGAACAGACCTCCAAAGAACAGCAGCCCACTGAAGGAGGAGGCAAAGGTTATGAGCTTAGGTCAGCTATAGCTTCCCATCTACAGATGACTTCACAGAATCATAGCATGGCTTGGGTTGGAAAGGACCTCCAAAGGTGATTCAGCCAAATCTCCCTGCACTGAGCAGGGACATCTTCAACCACATCAGGAAGCTCAGTGCATGTCTGAACCTTACCTAGAATGTTTCCAGGGATGGGGCTTCTACTGCTTCTCTGGGCAACCTGGGCCAGTGTCTTACCACCCTCAGTGTAAAAACTTCTTCCTTCTATCTAGTCTGAATCTGTCCATTTTTTAGCTTCAAACCATCACCCTTTGTCCTGTAACAACAGGCCACAAGACTGTCCCAAACTTTCTGACAGCCCCCATTTTAAAATACTGAATGGCCAGAATAAGATCTCCCCAGAGCCTTCTACTGTCCAAGTCAAACAACCACAGTGCTCCCATCCTGTCCTCACAGCAGAGGGGTTCCAGCCCTTGGCCCCCAGCCATAGCAGGACCAGCTCGGGGAGCTGGGGTTGTACTCTTACTGTCACTGACCTAAAATGGGCTTCAGGAAAACTGAGTTACTCCAAGAAAACTACCTGTGAGCAGATCTGAGTCCCGGAAAAACAAGGCACAAGCCAGGTCTGTTAGCCATGTGTATGCACAGCTCCTGGCCCTCTCCTTTCTCTCCCTAGCACACCAGCCACACAGCTACCATGGCCCTGTGCCCCTCGCTGAGGGAACCTGGTGGCTCTTAGAATCAGAATCACAGAATCAGTCAGGGTTGGAAGGGACCACAAGGAGCAGCCAGTTCCAGCCCCCCTGCCATGCCCAGGGACACCCTACCCTAGAGCAGGCTGCACACAGCCTCAGCCAGCCTGGCCTCAAACACCTCCAGCCATGGGGCCTCAACCACCTCCCTGGGCAACCCATTCCAGCCTCTCACCACTCTCCTGCTCAACAACTTCCTCCTCACATCCACTCTCACTCTCCTCACCTCCAGCTTTGCTCCATTCCCCCTAATCCTGCCACTCCCTGAGTTCCTCAAAAGTCCTTCCCCAGCTTTTTTGTAGCCCCCTTCAGATCCTGGAAGGCCACAAGAAGGTCCCCTGGGAGCCTCCTCTGCTCCAGCCTGCACAGCCCCAACTCTTTCAGTCTGTGCTCACAGCAGAGCTGCTGCAGCCTCTGAGCATCCTCCTGGCCCTGCTCTGGACACACTCCAGCATCTCCACAGCCGTCTTGTCCCAGGGGCTCCAGAACTGGATTCAGGACTCCAGGTGGGGTCTCAGCAGAGCACAGCAGAGGAGGAGAATCCCCTCCCTGGCCCTGCTGGCCACACTTCTCCCAATGCAGCCCAGGCTCTGCTTGGCTTTCTGGGCTGCAAGTGCACACTGCTGGCTCCTGTTGAGCTTCTCTTCCAGCAGCACCCCCAAGTCCCTCTCCTCAGGGCTGCTCTCCAGCCACTCACTGCCCAGCCTGCATTTGTGCTTGGCACTGCAGCTTCTGGCTGCCTTTAAGCTGTCACTCATGCCCACCCCTCCCCAAGCAAAGTTTATTTGCTAAAGTTTGGAGCATTTGGTACAAAGCAAAAAACCCCAGCAAGCTACATCAAAGCCTCCCTATTATCACTCCCTAGTGAACTGTGAACATATAAATTCAGAGCTGACAAGCTAGTTAGACTTTTAACTAAAATCTGAGTGCAATTAACTTTAACCATGCCACTCTGCTACTGTACTTCTGGCACCAGCTTTGAGAAGTGGCCCAAATTCTTCTGTGGAACAGAAAGACCATTTATCTACTATATTTATTCAGGGCAAACCTCCTCCTTCGTGTCAAGCAGGGAATGCAGCGTTGCTGACTGTGACTGGCAGTGATAAAGGAGCTGGGTATGATTCTGAAATGTTCCTGCTTTCCCCAATGTTCAAGTGAATAATATGCCCTCCTAAATAAAAACCAGGTAGTGATTCTAAGATGCACACTGGGGAAAAGGTGCCTATAAATTACTGGATGTATAAAGCTACTGCCTTAAGAAGGCTTTGTGCTTGGATCTCTCACATAAAGGTGGTTTTGTTTGCAGAAGTTGGGGGCAGTGATTCAGAAAAAGAAGAGCATTTGTCTAGAGCAAAGTCAGGAAATGGCATAAATTTATTAAGTAATTGTATAAATGTGGTTCCTTCCAAGATTCCTTAAGGTCCTCCTATCCATATTCTGGGCAGCCTGCAGCAGAGGAGGCTCAGGGCAGACCTCATTGCTGTCTGCAACTACCTGCAGGGAGGCTGCAGCCAGGTAGGGTTGGGTTATTCTGCCAGGCAAGCAGCAACAGAACAAGGGGACACAGTCTCCAGTTGTGGTGGGGGAGGTCTAGGCTGATTGTTAGGGGGAAGTTCTTCCCTTGCCAGAGAGAGTGATTGGCATTGGAATGGGCTGCCCAGAGAGGTGGTGGAGTCACTGTCCATGGAGGTGTTGAAGCCAAGCCTGGATGAGGCACTTAGTGCCATGGTCTGGTTGACCGGACAGGGATGGGTGTTAGGTTGGACTGGCTGAGCTTGGAGCTCTCTTCCAACCTGCTTGATTCTATAATTCTATCATTTGAGAAGTACCAAACCTGCTGCTATCCTGTTTGGTGCTGTGGCAGCACCAAACCTGTCTATCCTGTAGGCTATCAGGGAGAGGCAGGACTGGGGGGAATGGAGCAAAGCTGGAGGTGGGGAGAGTCAGAGTGGAGGTGAGGAGGAAGTTGTTGAGCAGGAGAGTGGTGAGAGGCTGGAATGGGTTGCCCAGGGAGGTGGTTGAGGCCCCATGGCTGGAAGTGTTTGAGTCCAGGCTGGCTGAGGCTGTGTGCAGCCTGCTCTAGGGTAGGGTGTCCCTGGGCATGGCAGGGGGCTTAGAACTGGCTGCTCCTTGTGCTCCCTTCCAACTCTGACTGATTCTGTGATTCTGAGATTGAAGCCATCACAAATGTACTGCCTCACCTAAGCATCCATATGGAAAGGAAAATACAAAGCTTTTATGTATGTACAAAGAGCTTTGCACCCAAAGCTTAAAGCATTCCAAATATTTACAGTGAGAGGAAGCTTTAAACCTGGAGGCCAAAGTCATCATATTCAATGGAGAGAGGTGACCCTCAAACACACAGGTCATACCTTAAGTGTGCTAAATGGTTCTTCACTGAGGCTTTTCCCTTCTCCTGCTTCTTAGGTGTTACATCACTATATTTAACCTCTCAGCTAGGATTAATCTCCCTCTACTTTGGGCACCAAGCTTAACTCTGAAACAACTGGAGAATACTGTCTGGAATCCATCATTATCAGCAAATCTCCACAGCAATGACATATCCTGAAGGAAAATAACAAGCAAACAAGAAAGCTGAGTGGGTCCCTCTTCCATGACATCCTGAAGATGACTGTCTGTCAAGGCCCTTAAATGGCATCAAACCTCTTGACTCTCCCTTGAGAGCAACCTCATTTTTTCCCAAGGAATTCAGGCCCATGGAGACAGAGAATTCTCCTAGCAGCCTGAAGTGAAACCTACAAACCTCTTTTGTCCTAATTAGTAACCAATTTTCCTGGAGCCAGTTCAAACCTTTTAACCAGAGAAGAAAAACTTCCTACTTAACAACCTTACAAGTTCCCTCTGAGAGTAACCTCTGGAGCAGAGGAGGCTCCCAGGTGACCTTCTTGTGGCCCTCCAGGATCTGAAGGAGGCTACAAAAAAGCTGGGGAGGGACTTTTTAGGATATCAGGGAATGACAAGACAGGGGAGAATGGAGCAAAGCTGGAGGTGGGGAGGTTCAGAGTGGAGGTGAGGAGGAAGATGTTGAGCATGAGAGTGGTGAGAGGCTGGACTGGGTTGCCCAGGGAGGTGGTTGAGGCCCCATGGCTGGAGGTGTTTGAGGCCAGGCTGGCTGAGGCTGTGTGCAGCCTGCTCTAGGGTAGGGTGTCCCTGGGCATGGCAGGGGACTTGGAACTGGCTGCTCCTTGTGGTCCCTTCCAACCCTGACTGATTCTATGGTTCTATGATTCTCATCCCTTTAGCCATCTTTGCCATGTTCCCACACTCTTTCTTTCAAGAACATAACTTGTATTTTGGAGTTTGCCCCACAACAGTCTGGGCTCAGTGCAAGAGCTTTGACAAGCACATGTTGGTACATCTTGCAGTTGAAGATGTCAGCTCTGTGCATCTGTTTGTTGAAGGTTATCATCCCTATATAGCAATATCAGCACTGTAGGGCATGCCCCTAGTGCAAAGTCACCCTGCTGATATGTTAAGCCAAGAAGTCACACTCTAAGCTAGTGTCTGAGACATATAAATGCTGATTTTCTCCACCTGACTGCAGCAGAGAAGGTTCCTGGGAAGAGAAATGTCTTACATCCACATACATTCACCCAAGCTCTTCTGTGCAGCATGTGAAGAACATTTCATTCCACTAATAAAGGAAAAGAAAAAACAAACAAAAAAGAAAATAAATTTCCAGACTCCATGGACTTTAATTCTGTGATATGAACAGTCTGCAATAGCCTGGCAAGGCTTTAGACACTGTCAAGCCTGCAGAGGTGCCAGGCTAGAAAGTACAGCAAACACCTTGGACCTGACAGGCTCTACAAGCCACACTGTGAGTTCATAGAATCAAGCAGGTTGGAAGAGACCTCCAAGCTCAGCCAGTCCAACCTAGCACCCAGCCCTGGCCAATCAAGGATTGGGGCACTAAGTGCCTCATCCAGGCTTGGCTTCAACACCTCCAGGGATGGTAGCTCCACCACTCCCCTGGGCAGCCCATTCCAATGCCAATCACTCTCTCTGACAACAACTTCCTAACAACATCCAGCCTAGACCTCCCCTGGCACAGCTTGACACTCTGTCCCCTTGTTCTGTTGCTGCTTGCCTGGCAGCAGAGCCCAACCCCACCTGGCTACAGCCTCCCTGCAGGTAGTTGTAGATACAATAGGAGAGAATGTTGAAATGCAAAGCACACAGTGCAGCTTCTCTGATTACTTCTGGAACACTGGAAGAGCTGTTCGGAGCACACTCTGTGTGCTGTTACCTGTTTCCCTTTTGAACTTTACAGCCACAGTGCCTAGAAAAGCTATGCTGTGGTTTTTAGGACATTGTCACTTAATAAAGCTGTGACAGGTTCCTGAAGTATGACTGCAGCTTTTCTGAACTAGCTCCTGCAAAGGCAAGGCTGTTGACATAGAATCCAAATCATAGAATCATAGAATCAAGCAGGTTGGAAGAGACCTCCAAGCTCATCCAGGCCAAACTATCCACCAGCCCTAGCCAGTCAACCAGACCATGGCACTAAGTGCCTCATCCAGGCTTTTCTTGAACACCTCCAGGCACAGAGACTCCACCACCTCCCTGGGCAGCCCATTCCAATGCCAACCACTCTCTCCATGAAGAACTTCCTCCTAACATCCAGCCTTGACCTCCCCTGGCACAATGGGAGGGAGTGGGGGGAGTGTGCTCCAGGGCACCAGCTTTAACTTTCCCAGCTGAGGTGCAGGGTGTGTAACCCTGTGGATTTGTGAATCGTGGAAATGCTGAGGTCAAGCACAAAGCATTTACCTGCAGGAGTGTTTGTATGAATTGTTGCTTCTGGCCAAGTGAAGTAGCAGCCTTTGCTTTGACAGCTAGTACTTCATGGATCATCTGGGCTGCTGGTTCTCTGACATCCATTCATTATAGCAGACCTCTTTTGACCAGCTCTTACCAACCTGAGCACTGCAGGGTTGTGATTTCCCCCCCCCCCCCACTTTCTAATAAACTAAGTGTACCTCAGTTAGCAAATGGCAAAGGAATGCTGTGTGTAGCAACTGCAATGGATCACATCCAAAGGCAGAAAATATGGCCCTGTTCCTTTTTCCTCCCTTGTGGTAGGGAAATGGGTGTCTCCAAGAGACGCCCATCAGGAGAGCCCTGGCTCTTCAGCTCTGAAGTCTGGGTGTTCTGATTTGAACACTTGATCCTAGAAAACAGAAGTTTGTCACTCCTGGCAACTGGATTTATGAAAACATTGATTACAATAAAGGGCTTTGTGCCCAGTCCTGCCTTGTGCATTCCTACTGGAAACCTTCCAGTGTAGTGATGCTGCTGCCCCTCTGCTTTAACCCACACAGCTGTCTCTAGGTGGCACAACTGGACTGCAGCAAAGCCTTTGGCACTGTCTGCCACAACAAGTCCTTGGCACAGCTGGCAGCTCGTGGCTTGGACAGAGTCACTCTGGAATGGGTCAAGAACTGACTGGAAGGCTGGGCCCAGAGAGTGGTGGTGAATGGTGCCACATCCAGTTGGCAGCTGGCACTAGTGGTGTGCCCCAGGGGTCAGTGCTGGGCACAGTCCTGGTGAGTATCTTAACTGGAGCAAGGGACTGAGTCTGTCAGTAAGTTTGCAGATGACACCAAGCTAGGAGCAGCTGTGGAGCTGTTGGAGGGTAGGAGAGCCCTGCAGAGGGACCTGGCCAGGCTGGATGGGTGGGCAGAGGCCAAGGGGCTGAGACTGAACAAGGCCAAGGGCAGAGTTCTGCACTTTGGCCACAACAACCCCAAGCAGCACTACAGGCTGGGGCCAGAGTGGCTGAGAGCAGCCAGGCAGAGAGGGAGCTGGGGGTGCTGGCAGAGAGGAGCTGAAGCTGAGGCAGCAGTGCCCAGGTGGGCAGCAGAGCCAATGGCATCCTGGGCTGGCTCAGGAGCAGTGTGGGCAGCAGGACAAGGGAGGTTCTTGTGCCCCTAGGCTCAGCACTGCTCAGGCCACCCCTTGAGTGCTCTGTCCAGTTCTGGGCCCCTCAGTTCAAGAGAGATGCTGAGGTGCTGGAAGGTGTCCAGAGAAAAGGCAGTGAAGCTGGTGAAGGGCCTGGAGCACAGCCCTGTGAGGAGAGGCTGAGGGAGCTGGGGGTGTGCAGCCTGTAGAAGAGGAGACTCAGGGCATAGCTCATTGCTGTCTACAGCTGCCTGAAGGGAGGCTGTAGCCAGGTGGGGTTGGGCTCTGCTGCCAGGCAAGCAGCAACAGAACAAGGAGACAGAGTGTCAAGTTTTGGCAGGGGAGGTCTAGGCTGGATGTTAGGAGGAAGTTGTTGTCAGAGAGAGTGATTGGCATTGGAATGGGCTGCCCAGGGAGGTGGTGGAGTCTCTGTGCCTGGAAGTGTTGAAGCCAAGCCTGGCTGGGGCACTTAGTGCCATGGTCTGGTTGATTGGCCAGGGCTGGGTGCTAGGTTGGACTGGCTGAGGTTGGAGATCTCTTTCAGCCTGGTTCATTCTATGATTATAAGAAAAGACAGAGAGAGAGCCTTACCAATGCTTCCATCTACAGAGCAGGTGTCAAGAGAATAGGGCCAGACTCTTAGCAGCAGTGTCCTGTAACAAGAGGCTATGAGCACAAACTAGAATCCAGGAGGAAAAGCTTCTTTCATGAGAAGTTGCCAGAGCACTGGAACGATCTGCCCAGAATGGCTGTGGAGTCCTTTGCAGTAATTCAAAATCTACCTGGATGCAATTCTGGGCAATCTGCTGTGGCAGGAGAGGTGGACTATCACAGAATCATAGAATCAGTCAGGGTTGGAAGGGACCACAAGGATCAGCCAGTTCCAATCCCCCTGAAATGCCCAGGGACACCCTACCCTAGAGCAGCCTGACCACAGCCTCAGCCAGCCTGGCCTCAAACACCTCCAGCCATGGGGCCTCAACCACCTCCCTGGGCAACCCATTCCAGCCTCTCACCACTCTCCTGCTCAACAGTTTCCTCCTCACCTCCACTCTCACTCTCCCCACCTCCAGCTTTGCTCCATTCCTCCTAGTCCTGGCAGTCCCTGAGAGCCTAAAAAGTCTCCCCTCAGCATTTTGCAGCCCCCTTCAGATCCTGGAAGACCACAAGAAGGTCACCTGGGAGCCTTCTCTTCTCCAGACTGAACATCCCTGACTCCAGAGGTCCCTTCCAAGCCTTACCATTCTGGGATCATCTAAATATTGCAATGCACTTCATAAAGAACCTAACACTTAACACAGATTAGATTATTACCACCTACACACAAGGTATGTGAATCACCCCAGACTTAGTGAAACTGGGATGCAGAGAAGAAACCTGACCCAGAGCTGGGCAGCATGCAACTAGGACAGCAGTGAAAACAAACCAAAGAGCCCTGACTAGAGGTTGGCTGTGCCTCACCTGAGCCACTCTCACTGCAGAATGATGTCAGACAGTCAAATCATGTGCTCAAATCCAAAGAGGGTAGGGGAGAGAAGCTCAAAAGCAGTGATTAGAAGAAGGTTTAGGAAGGGATAAATTCAAATAGAGACATTTTGCCTTCTGACTTCTTAGTGTGCAAGTTACAACAAAAATCTTCCTCTTCCAGTCACTTGGTGACGTGTAAGATTACACAATTTTCTCTCATCACATCCAAGTTTGGCCCAGCTTTCTCATTGCTTTTCAGAAGAAACATACATGAATGCCAAAGCTTTCAGCACTAGCACAGTCACAGGCATTAAGAGGCTGAAATGAGGTCCCTTTGGCCAGCACTGAATCAGCACAGAATGTGCATTCTGCAGTTCAGGAGAAGAAATGTTGACTGGCTAGGGCTGGGGGATAGGTTGGACTGGATGATCTTGGAGGTCTCTTCCAACCTGGTTGATTCTGTGATAAATGCTTTTAGGTAGAAGCAAATTCAAGAACTGGAACCCAACAGCCATGTGCTTCATTGTGTCAATGTCCCAGGTTCAAGCTGGAGAGCACACCAAAAGGTTTATGTAAGCAGATTATGGTTGGCTTCATGAAACAATCTGAGTTTGGAATTGATGTCATTAGTGGGTGGATTGAGAATACAGAAAAGGAAGGCCAAGTGCAGGGTTCTCCACTTTGGCCACAACAACCCCAAGCAGCACTACAGGCTGGGGCCAGAGTGGCTGAGAGCAGCCAGGCAGAGAGGGAGCTGGGGGTGCTGGGAGAGAGGAGCTGCAGAGGAGGCAGCAGTGCCCAGGTGGGCAGCAGAGCCAATGGCATCCTGGGCTGGCTCAGGAGCAGTGTGGGCAGCAGGACAAGGGAGGTTCTTCTGCTCCTGTGCTCAGCACTGCTCAGGCCACACCTTAAGTCCAGTTCTGGGGTCCTCAATTCAGGAGAGATGTTGAGATACTGGAATGTATCCCGAGAAGAGCATCAAGGCTGGGGAGGGGCCTGGAGCACAGCCCTGTGAGGAGAGGCTGAGGGACCTGGGGCTGTTTAGTCTGGAAAAGAGAAGGCTGAGAGGGGATTTAACCAATGTTTATAAACATCTGAGGGCTGGGGGTCAGGATGGGGGGGACAGGCACTGCTCACGGCTCCCTGGACAGGACAAGGAGGTAATCTACAGCACAGGAGGTTCCAGCTCAACACAAGAGGGAATTTCTTTACTGTAAGGGTCCCAGAGCACTGGCACAGGCTGCCCAGAGAGGCTGTGGAGTCTCCTTCTCTGGAGCCTTTCAAGGCCTGTCTGGATGTGTTCCTCTGTGATCTGTGTTAGATTGTGTGGTCCTGCTCTGACAAGGGGGTTGGACTCAGTGATCTCCTTGGGTCCCTTCCAACCCCTGACATCCTGTGAGCCTGGGATCCTGTGAATGCAGACTAGTAGGTCTTCCTGCTCATTGCAGGGAGCTTGGACTAGATGACCTTTAAAGGTCCCTTACAACCCAAAGCATTTTATGATTAGCAGTTGTAGAGAAATTCCACATCTCCTGCTATCCAGAGGACCTCACAGTTATTTTACTGAATAACAAACCTAGGAAGTGTGTTTGGTCCAGATTAAGGTGCTTGTTTGAACACAGTTAAGAGTTAAAGGCACAGATGAAAGATGAGGAGGATCAACAAAACACTACTGCTTAATGACTTACAATCTTCCCCTTTATCCCCACAACATTTATGAACCACATTCATATTAATAAGACATCAAAGAAATAAATACACCAAGGATTATACACAAGACAAAAAGGATTACATAATAATCACAAATAGGGACCTGAAAGAACTAAAATTGGATGATTTTTTGACTCATCTTTTTACTTCATTATGATATGCAGTGGCCTAATGAATAAACATAACACTGCACCTGCAAGATTTCACTTGACCACAAGGCTACAGTAGGAATTCATAGAATCATAGAATCAACCAGGTTGGAAGAGAGCTCCAAGCTCAGCCAGTCCAACCTAGCAGCCAGCCCTGGCCAATCAACCAGACCATAGCACTAAGTGCCCCAGCCAGGCTTGGCTTCAACACCTCCAGGCACAGAGACTCCACCACCTCCCTGGGCAGCCCATTCCAATGCCAATCACTCTCTCTGACAACAACTTCCTAACAACATCCAGCCTAGACCTGCCCTGCCACAACTTGACACTCTGTCCCCTTCTTCTCTTGCTGCTTGCCTGGCAGCAGAGCCCAACCCCACCTGGCTACAGCCTCCCTTCAGGCAGCTGCAGACAGCAATGAGCTCTGTCCTGAGCCTCCTCTGCTGCAGGCTGCACACCCCCAGCTCCCTCAGCCTCTCCTCACAGGGCTCTGCTCCAGGCCCCTCCCCAGCCTTGCTGCCCTTCTCTCAACACCTTCCAGCACCTCAACATCTCTCTTGAATGGAGGAGCCCAGAACTGGACACAGCACTCAAGGGGTGGCCTGAGCAGTGCTGAGCGCAGGAGCAGAAGAACCTCCCTTGTCCTGCTGCCCACACTGCTCCTGAGCCAGCCCAGGATGCCACTGGCTTGCAAAACACAGAGGCTGACTACTTGAAAGTGAATTTATTTTCATTCTCCACACAAAACTGTCTGCATTTTCTGTGCAACAAAAAAGCATTTCTTAATTAGCATTAGCCTTTGACTAACTCACTGTACCACAGGAATGTTTTTTCTCCTCCCAAGCTTGCAGAAATTTCTTTGTAAGAAAGTATTGAGAATAAATAATTTCCTTTCAAGTACTGAAGCACTGAGTGACATGTAAATTCCTCAACATTCTGGAAAACAGGATTTTAGGGCAGACAACATTTTTGATCTTCTCTTCCCTCGCTGAAAAACAACCTGTAACACACAGGTGACACGGGATGGAGGTAAGCCTCAGCTGGGTTCAGTTCTCCTGCTGTCAACAACATCTCCCAGCATTCTGAAGACATCAACTCAATGTGAGAACAGAGCACATTCAAAATAAACCCCAACAAAATAGACATCTTAGCATCACAGACTCAACCAGGTTGGAAAAGACCTTCAGGCTCAGCCAGTCCAACCTAGCACCCAGCCCTGGCCAAGCAACCAGACCATGGCACTAAGTGCCCCAGCCAGGCTTGGCTTCAACACCACCAGGGATGGTGGTGACTCCACCACCTCCCTGGGCAGCCCATTCCAATGCCAATCACTCTCTCTGACAACAACTTCCTCCTAACATCCAGCCTAGACCTGCTCTGGCACAACTTGACACTCTGTCCCCTTCTTCTGGTGCTGCTTGCCTGGCAGAAGAGACCAACCCCACCTAGCTACAACCTCCCTTCAGGGAGCTGCAGACAGCAATGAGGTCTGCCCTGAGCCTCCTCTGCTGCAGGCTGCACACCCCCAGCTCCCTCACAGGGTTTGTGTTCCACGCCTTTCACCAGCTTGCATGTGAGGGCCATGCAACAACTTACCCAAGCTTAACTTCAGCTGAGGGAAATGCAAGCAAGTCACCAGAGCAGCCTTGGTGATTCCAGATCTGAGGGACACAGGCATTTTCTACCAACAAGTTTAAACTCATCTAGGCAGAACCTCTGGAAGTCCATTGCAGGCTATGCAATAAACTTCCACTGAAACTAATTACCATAAACAGCATCATCTTCTGCTTCAAAGCCAGAGCACACTTCAACTTGTCCTCACTTACACCCACTGGGTTCCTGTTACTGAGAGTCTGCCAAATTCAAGCACTTGAATGCACAACCAATTTCCCCCAAGAAGGAAAAGAACAAACTATGCACAACAGACAGATGTCACATCCCCTAATCCAGTGCAGGGAAGAGTTCAGGCACTGTCACATGCATGCAAACTTCACCAGCTGTAGAGTACAGTACCCAAATGGTTTCCAGTTCAGCAAAACTCAGTTTCTTGGAGCTCCCTTCCATTCTCTTTTCTGTTGTTTACTTAAGCTCCAGCAAAGCTGAGGTGGGGAGAGTCAGAGTGGAGGTGAGGAGGAAGTTGTTCATGATGAGAGTGGTGAGAGGCTGGAATGGGTTGCCCAGGGAGGTGGTTGAGGCCCCATGGCTGGAGGTGTTTGAGGCCAGGCTGGCTGAGGCTGTGTGCAGCCTGCTCTAGGGTAGGGTGTCCCTGGGCATGGCAGGGGGCTTGGAACTGGCTGCTCCTTGTGGTCCCTTCCAACCCTGACTGATTCTATAATTCTGTGACTCTTGAAGGGCTGTGCTAAAACATGTCCAGAAAAGGGCCATGATGATGCTAAGGGCTGGAGCACCTCTCCTATGGAGGCAGACTGAGAGTTGTGGTTGTTCAGTCTGGAAAAGAGAAGGCTCCAAGGTGACCTTACTGTGCCCTTCCAGTATCTGAAGGGGCTACGGGGAAGCTGGGGAGGGACTTAGGATGTCAGGTAGTGGTAGGACCAGGGGGAATTGAGCAAAACTCATCCAGTCCAACCTAGCATCCAGCCCTATCCAGTCATCTAGACCATAGAATCATAGAATAAACCAGGTTGGAAGAGACCTCCAAGCTCAGCCAGTCCAACCTAGCACCCAGCCCTCAACAATCAACCAGACCATGGCACTAAGTGCCCCAGCCAGGCTTTTTTTTAACACCTCCAGGCACAGAGACTCCACCACCTCCCTGGGCAGCCCATTCCAATGGCAAATCACCCTCCTCAAGCACAGAAGAAGAAGCTCCTTTGTGCTAGGGACCACCATCCTGGCTCTGTGCTACAGCAGGAGAAGGAAAAAGCAGGAAGCATACCCCTCTGCACCAGGGCAGGTAGCAGCCTGCAAGATCAACTTGCTGTCAAGAACTTGCCCACCTGGTTTTAGAATCAACAGGAAGCCACCTGTTCAGTTCACACTTCCATATACAAATCCTGTTATGATAGGATCCAAGAAAAAAAAAAAGTACTTTTCCTTGTTTTGAACCACTGCACTTTAATTTGAAAGAAAGCTCTTTGATCAGGCAAATACTTCTAAAAGGAAAAAACAAACCAAAGCTGTCCTATAAAGCTCAGGTCCATGATGAAGGCTGCTTTGGGGAGGAAGGGATTATGCATGACCACAAAAAAAACCACAACTCCAAAGCCCAAACGGTGAACTTCATTCTCTAATAGCCAAGCCCCAAGGAGAATCAGAGGGAAAAAAAGCACAATTAGGATTTTTGTGTACCCAGTTAAGTAGCTGTGGCAAACTTCATTGTGTGATGGGTCTTTGCTTGAATCCTATTTACATGCCCCATGTGTCAGAATGGTTCTGGATCACATTTTTTATGCCTAGTTGACTGGATAGGGCTGGGTGCTAGGTTGGACTGGATGAGCTTGGAGGTCTCTTCCAACCTGGCTGATTCTATGATTAGAATTAGAGATTAATTCCCTCCCTCTTTACCTTTTTTGCTCTGTTGCCTCTTTCTTAAAGTCTCAGTGAAGAATCCCACTCAGGAGCAATCCTTTCATGAGGAGGTGTTGTACAGCACACACACACTAATATGCAGCATACAGATGCCAAAAGCCTGTACTAAGTCAAGAAGTTAGATGAAGACTTTTACCAACATGGCCATGCATCTGGTTTCATACATTTGCCCCAAATTATTGCACTAGACCCACTGATGGGTGTCAGCTTTGGTCATGCAGTGCCTGAGGACAGGATACAATTCATTATATTTTATAGAATGGTTTAGGTTGGAAGGGACCTCAAGGATCAGCCAGTTCAAATCCCCCACCATAGGCAGGGACACCTCCCACCAGAACAGGTTGCTCAGCCTTAAACACCTCCAGCCATGGGGCTTCAACCACCTCCCTGGGCAACCCAGTCCAGCCTCTCACCATTCTCCTGCTCAACAACTTCCTCCTCACCTCCACTCTCACTCTCCCCACCTACAGCTTTGCTGCATTGCCCCCAGTCCTGCCACTCCCTCACAGCCTCAAAAGTCCCTCCCCAGCTTTTTTGTAGCCCACTTCAGATGCCTGAAGGCCACAAGAAGGTCACCTGGGAGCCTCCTCTGCTCCAGACTGCACAGCCCCAACTCTTTCAGTCTGTGCTCACAGCAGAGCTGCTGCAGCCCTCTCAGCATCCTCCTGGCCCTGCTCTGGACACACTCCAGCATCTCCACAGCCCTCTTGGAATGGGGGCTCCAGAACTGGATGCAGTACTACAAGCAGGGTCTCAACAGAGCGCAACAGAGGGGGAGAATCACAACCATCATATCATTCTCTTGGGGCTCTTCCTCTTGCAAACATTCACAACCTAAAAAGTCCCCTGATGCAAAAAAGCAAAGGCAGCAAAAATACAGCTCCCAAAATGCAGTGCAGCTTTCACACAAAGCATAGTTAAAAAATGACTAAGTTTTCTTGATATATGAATTTGTGGCTAAACCATTTATCAATGACCTCTTTACCTGTGCAGCAGAGTCCCTCAAGCCAAGGCCCATGTCATTCCCCTTTGACTGATTAATTAGCCAATCAAGGGATATTTTTCACTGTGAGGCATGATGGTTTCTTCCAGCTAATGCTTGGTCTCTAATGGTAACACATTAAAGCCAGCTCGGCTCTTTAAGCCTATCCAAGTGACCAAAAGGGAAGGGAAGAAGATAAATCAAAAGAGCTGCCCCTAGTTTTGTTTTCTGCTGCTAACAAACCCCCCAAGGAACTAATGCTAGAGGCAGGACTCTTCTCCAGTGAAGGAAGAAGAAAAAAAGCACCATTTTTTCCAGACCAGGACATGTCCCTTCCTTTCCCTTTCTCTGCTGATGTCTCAGCAGCAATAATTTATCCTCAGTTGATTAACAAGGTGCTTATAGAATAGGCAACAAAACATCAATACTTTGCTCTTCCTCTTTTTATCAAAAGCTCTACTAGGACACCATGCTGTAATTTTCACCAGTGGACCTGGAATAATCTTATCTACATGAAGAAGTATTAAAAATATGACCCCAATTAACACCTTGAGCCTAATTCATTTGTTCTTTTGTGACTTGTTCAAGTGTTACAAGTTGCCAGCTCAAAGCAACGAGGCTTTAGATCTACTTTATGCCACTCTTTGCTGCCAGAAGACTTTCTCTACCTGTACCACTTCAGCACACTGAAGAAGCATTTAGCCCTTATTGTCATATCAGCCTCCTTGTGACTTACTGCCACCAGTCCATTCTGGCTGCCTCTCAGGCATGGCCAAAGGCCTTCTACTGCCCATCATGGCAGAATCATAGAATCAGTCAGGGTTGGAAGGGACCACAAGGAGCAGCCAGTTCCAACCCCCCTGAAATGCCCAGGGACACCCTACCCTAGAGCAGGCTGCACACAGCCTCAGCCATCCTGGCCTCAAACACCTCCAGCCATGGGGCCTCAAACATCTCCCTGGGCAACCCATTCCAGCCTCTCACCACTCTCCTGCTCAACAACTTCCTCCTCACCTCCACTCTGGCTCTCCCCACCTCCAGCTTTGCTCCATTCCCCCCAGTCCTGGCACTCCCTCACAGCCTCAAAAGTCCCTCCCCAGCTATTTTGTAGCCCCCTTCAGATCCTGAAGGCCACAAGAAGGTCACCTGGGAGCCTCCTCTGCTCCAGCCTGCACAGCCCCAACTCTTTCAGTCTGTGCTCACAGCAGAGCTGCTGCAGCCTCTGAGCATCCTCCTGGCCCTGCTCTGGACACTCTCCAGCATCTCCACAGCCCTCTTGTCCCAGGGGCTCCAGAACTGGATGCAGTACTCCAGGTGGGGTCTCAGCAGAGCACAGCAGAGGGGGAGAATCCCCTCCCTGGCCTTGCTGGCCACACTTCTCCTGCTGCAGCCCAGGCTCTGGTTCTGAGTCTTTTTAGCTCTTCTCTCTTTTTGAAAATGATCACTGTGAAGGCAGCTTGGAGAAGATGCCTAAATCTACTAATAAAGTCAAGTCAGATTAAATTCCATCTGCTGTATCCTGTGTTTTTATTAGCCCTGATTCATGGTAACACATATTAACCCTTTCCAGTGACACCCAACACATACCCTTTTCAGCACAGAAGTGTGTACAGTCATATAAAAGAATAAGCCCTATGTAGTCACACATAATGCCAAATCTGACCAGTGAAAGGATAATTACAATACCTAAGGCACAAGACAATCAGTGCCTCTGACAACAGGAGAAGCTATGCTAATGACACTACCTCAGTGTTTTCCTACTGTGTTCCTCTGGAACACACTGACAGCAATTACATTTTGACTGTGATTTCTAAAGGAAGCAAAGTTTCCATAAGCATTCTCTTGAGAGAAGACAAACAGCTCAGCATGCACACAGACAGATTTCAGCATCATCTCTTCTCCTTCAGGCACACAGAATCCAAGCACACAACTGAAGGAAACCAAGCTGCAGTACTGTGCCCACATCAACTTTCTCTGCAAAATGCCACTTGTGGTATTGACATTTTGGCCCCAGGCAGTGCTACAGGCTGGGGACAAAGTGGCTGAGAGCAGCCAGGGAGAGAGGGAGCTGGGGGTGCTGGGAGAGAGGAGCTGAAGATGAGGCAGCAGTGCCCAGGTGGGCAGCAGAGCCAATGGCATCCTGGGCTGGCTCAGGAGCAGTGTGGGCAGCAGGACTAGGGAGGCTCTTCTGCCCCTGTGCTCAGCACTGCTCAGGCCACACCTTGAGTGCTCTGTCCAGTTCTGGGCTCCTCCACTGAAGAGAGATGTTGAGGTGCTGGAAGGTGTCCAGAGAAAAGGCAGTGAAGCTGGTGAAGGGCCTGGAGCACAGCCCTGTGAGAGAAGGAGAGGCTGAGGGAGCTGGGGGTGTGCAGCCTGCAGCAGAGGAGGCTCAGGGCAGAGCTCACTGCTGTCTGCAGCTGCCTGCAGGGAAGCTGTAGCCAGATGGAGTTGGGCTCTTTTGCCAGGCACCCAGCAAGAGAAGAAGGGGACAGAGTGTCAAGTTGTGCCAGGGGAGGTCTAGGCTGGATGTTGTTAGGAAGTTGTTGTCAGAGAGAGTGATTGGCATTGGAATGGGCTGCCCAGGGAGGTGGTGGAGCCTGGAGGTGTTGAAGCCAAGCCTGGCTGGGGCACTTAGTGCCATGGTCTGGTTGATTGTCTAGGGCTGGGTGCTAGGTTGGACTGGATGATCTTGGAGGTCTCTTCCAACCTGCTTGATTCCAAGATTCTATAACTCTATGATATTGGTGCTGCTCACAGAATGACTTGTTGGGAGACATTTCACTCCAATCAATTAATCTTTCTTCATTCTGATGGGTCTAAAAGGGCTAAATTCGTGTGTTTTTTTGGTGTCAGTTACTGATGAGCTAGGATTTCCCTTAGGAGACTCTCCCACTGCCCTGTTGACAGGTGAGGAAGCCTGCTGAAGACTAAGCTTGTGTCTTCCTTTTTATAATTGGAGTTCTCACACCCAGTACCATTCTTAGCTTCTGTCTCCCCTGATTACTCTCCCTCCCCTTCCTCTTTTCCTCCCTCCTCCTGACCCCTAGATATTTATAGGCAGAGAGGTCACCTTTTTCTGCCTATTTTCCAAGATGAACGTATCCAGTTCCTACACTCTCTCCTTCTAGGACATGGCCTCTAACCCTGTCGACCACTTGACTAAATCCTTTTGGACTCTCTCCAAGTTTTTGATGTCTTTTTTTTTTTTTTCTGTTCTGCCTCTTAGTCTCAAATAGCTCCTGTTAGCTGCAGTTCTCTAAAGCAGAACAGTGAAAAACCTAAGTTAATTTTTAACTGATTTGTTTTTTCTTCTGCAGTTCTTTTTATGCCTGGACATTGCTGGAAAAGAAGAAGACCAAAAAAAGCTAACAGCAAATAAATTTCAATGGTACCTCTGTAACAAAGACTTTTGTCACAGGGAAAAAAAAAAACTCAAGACTAAACTTGCAACTTCTCTAAAAGTTACAGTTGTGAAACCCTACAAACATCACAGAATCATAGAATCCAGCAGGTTGGAAGAGACCTCCAAGATCATCCAGTCCAAACTATCACTCAGCCCTGGCCAATCAACCAGACCATGGCACTCAGGTTTGTTTTCAGAGAGGAAATGCCACCACATGTGACAAAGCCCTGGCTGCTCTCACAAACATCACTCCAGACATTTGTCCTGCTGCAAGCCCAGGTAGTGCCCTGGTCCTGAGTGAGGCAGAGAAGAGCCAGGCAGGCAAGGAGCGGTCAGCTGGAGCTGCAGATTGAGGGTCTGTGAGTTCAGGGTCAAGTAAATGTCCTAGAATCATAAAGTGGTTTGGTTCAGAATGGATCTTTAGAGGTCCTCTAGGCCAACCCCTCTGCAGTGACCAGGGACATCTTCAACTAGATCAGGTTGCTCAGAGTCACAGAACCAAAGAATCAAGCAGGTTGGAAGAGAGCTCCAAGCTCAGCCAGCCCAACCTAGCACCCAGCCCTCAACAATCAACCAGACCATGGCACTAAGTGCCCCAGCCAGGCTTGGCTTCAACACCTCCAGGCACAAAGACTCCACCACCTCCCTGGGCAGCCCATTCCAATGCCAATCACTCTCTCTGACAACAACTTCCTCCTAACACCCAGCCTAGACCTCCCCCAGAACAACTTGACACTCTGTCCCCTTCTTCTGGTGCTGCTTGCCTGGCAGCAGAGCCCAACCCCACCTGGCTACAGCCTCCCTGCAGGCAGCTGCAGGCAGCAATGAGCTCTGCCCTGAGCCTCCTCTTCTGCAGGCTGCACACCCCCAGCTCCCTCAGCCTCTCCTCACAGGGCTGTGCTCCAGGCCCCTCCCCAGCTTCAATGTCTTTTCTCTGGACACCTTCCAGCACCTCAACATCTCTCTTGAATTGAGGAACCCAGAACTGGACACAGCACTCAAGGGGTGGCCTGAGCAGTGCTGAATACAAGACAAGAAGAACCTCCCTTGTCCTGCTGCCCACACTGCTCCTGAGCCAGCCCAGGATGCCATTGGCTCTGCTACCCACCTGGGCACTGCTGCCTCATCTTCAGCTCCTCTCTCCCAGCATCCCCAGCTCCCTCTCTGCTTGGCTGCTCTCAGCCACTCTGGCCCCAGCCTGTAGCACTGCTTGGGATTGTTGTGGCTGAAGTGTCAATACCACAAGTGGCATTTTGCAGAGAAGCTGAGGTGTAAGGAATTCTCTCAGTTTACCCAAAGCTTCAGTGAGCCCAGGGCAGACACACACTTCACTGGATTTTCAGTTATGTTCCTTCAGATTAGCCAACCTGCTGTTCTGATAAGTGCTGGGAAACCTAAGTCAGTTGAGGAAGTTCTGCAAAATATGTCAGGAGACAATTTCCTGATTCAAAAAAGCCAACAGAAAAAGCAGCAGGGTACAGAGTTCCTTTTCTAAGGACTAACCTGGAAGAAATCACCACAAACTGGAGACTTTTGGGCTATTTAGAGTTTGGTGGCTTAAGCAGAGTTACTTTTCTAAGGACTAACCTGGAAGAAATCACCACAAACTGGAGACTTTTGGGCTACTGAGATTTTGGTGGCTTAAGCAGAGTTACTTTTCTAAGGACTAACCTGGAAGAAATCACCACAAACTGGAGACTTTTTGGCTACTGAGATTTTGGTGGCTTAAGGAGAGTTACTTTTCTAAGGACTAACCTGGAAGAAATCACCACAAACTGGAGACTTTTTGGCTACTGAGATTTTGGTGGCTTAAGCAGAGTTACTTTTCTAAGGACTAACCTGGAAGAAATCACCACAAACTGGAGACTTTTTGGCTACTGAGATTTTGGTGGCTTAAGGAGAGTTACTTTTCTAAGGACTAACCTGGAAGAAATCACCACAAACTGGAGACTTTTGGGCTACTGAGATTTTGGTGGCTTAATGAGAGTTACTTTTCTAAGGACTAACCTGGAAGAAATCACCACAAACTGGAGACTTTTGGGCTACTGAGATTTTGGTGGCTTAAGCAGAGTTACTTTTCTAAGGACTAACCTGGAAGAAATCACCACAAACTGGAGACTTTTTGGCTACTGAGATTTTGGTGGCTTAAGCAGAGTTACTTTTCTAAGGACTAACCTGGAAGAAATCACCACAAACTGGAGACTTTTTGGCTACTGAGATTTTGGTGGCTTAAGGAGAGTTACTTTTCTAAGGACTAACCTGGAAGAAATCACCACAAACTGGAGACTTTTGGGCTACTGAGATTTTGGTGGCTTAATGAGAGTTACTTTTCTAAGGACTAACCTGGAAGAAATCACCACAAACTGGAGACTTTTGGGCTACTGAGATTTTGGTGGCTTAAGGAGAGTTACTTTTCTAAGGACTAACCTGGAAGAAATCACCACAAACTGGAGACTTTTGGGCTACTGAGATTTTGGTGGCTTAAGGAGAGTTCCTTTTCTAAGGACTAACCTGGAAGAAATCACCACAAACTCGAGACTTTTTGGCTACTTAGATTTTGGTGACTTAAGAAGAACTTAAGAGAGGTTTCCATCCAAGTTACAAAAGCTTGGAGGAAGCAGATTACTCATCGAATGACCTGAGAGGTGGAAGTGAGATGGACACAAAACACTCAGTTTGCTCTGCATCTCTAAAGGAGCTATTAGGAGCTCGCCAGCAAATCACAACTACTCCCCCAGGCCCCAGAGCAAAATCAGTGCCAGAATCATGTTGTTCAGCAACCAAGTAGGGACTGTCTGCAACTCATTCCCAAATCCTCAGTCTCACTCAGAAGCATTTTCTCCAGTGATAAGGCTTCATCAGGAAACACAGCTGGATGGAGGAAGGAAATTCTGAGAAGCAAAGTAAAGAAAAAAAAAGTAGTGGGGGTTCCAGGAAGTTCAACCAGATAGGAACTAAGAGAATTTGTTTTTCTGTCTCCCCAGCTCCCAGTGTTACTAAGCAAGTGAGAAAAATCAGAGGGAAAGTGAGGGGCCAAAAAAAAGGCCCAAGTCTGGCAGATCTTACCCTGCAAAACAGGTCCTCACTGCAGGTCTCCAGAGAGCATCGTAATTACAATTCAATATTTTCAATCACTTAACTCTCCCTGGGGAAAAAAAAACTGCAGACCTTTTCAATTTAGGGCCACTCTGAAGCCCAGTCATTGTTTTCTTCTCTCTCCCCCACCCCCCTCCTTTTATTTTGCACTTCTATTATTTCTTTAAAAAACAGAGGGCCTTGTGTAGTTCCTTAAGGAGGTTTTAGTTATTAAGAATAATCACAGAATCATAGAACGGTTTAGGTTGGAAGGGAGCTCAAGGATCAGCCAGTTTCAGCCCCCTGCCATAGGCAGGGACACCTCCCACTAGAACAGGTTGCTCAAGGTCTCATTCAACCTGGTCCTGAACACCTCCAGGGAGGTTGTGGAGCACAGAATCACCCAATGTGATCAAAGATCACATTGGGTGATTCTGTGCTCCACAACCTCCCTGGGCAACCTGTGCCAGTGTCTCACCACCCTCACTGCAAAGAACCCTTTGAAGATCACATTGGGTGATTCTGTGCTTCACAACCTCCCTGGGCAACCTGTGCCAGTGTCTCACCACCCTCACTGCAAAGAACCCTTTGAAGATCACATTGGGTGATTCTGTGCTCCACAACCTCCCTGGGCAACCTGTGCCAGTGTCTCACCACCCTCACTGCAAAGAACCCTTTCCTAACATCCAGTTTCAATCTCCCCACTGCCAGCTTAAATCCATCCCTCCTAATCCTGTCATTACAAGACCTTGTCAGTAGTCCCTCTCCAGCCTTCCTGTAGGTCCCCTTCAAATACTGGAATGCCCCCTTCAAATACTGGAAGGTTACTACAAGGTCTCCTGGAAGCCTTCTCTTCTCCAGGCTGCAGAGCCCCAACTCTCTCAGCCTGTCCTCATAGCAGAGCTGCTGCAGCACTCTGAGCATCTTTGTGGCCCTCCTCAGGATTCACTCCAAACGTTTGATGTCCTTCTTGTGTTGGGGGGCTACAGAACTGCACACACAATCATTTTGATGTTTACCATTCAGGACAACTAAAGCTTGTGAATGCCTATGATTAGCAACCCTCAAAACAAAGGTTTAAACCAGCCTCTCAGTCTTACCGCTTCTAGAGCAACTCCTTTCAACCCTTCAGGGCAAAGAGAATTTCCTTCCATATCCTTTGCAATTCCACTCTTTTGCAATCTTTGCAATCCTCCAGCCAACTCCCCTCTTCCTTTGATAGGGTAGAAAATCCAAATTTCAACATCTCCACTTACTGCTGTAGTGTAAGTGTGAAACAGAAGAAAGAATCATAAAATCATAGAATCACAGAATCAACCAGGTTGGAAGAGACCTCCAAGCTCAGCCAGTCCAACCTAGCACCCAGCCCTAGCCAATCAAGTAGACCATGGCACTAAGTGCCTCAGCCAGACTTTTCTTGAAGACCCCCAGGGACAGTGACTCCACCACCTCCCTGGGCAGCCCATTCCAGTGCCAATCACTCTCTCTGTGAAGAACTTCTTCCTAACATCCAGCCTAGACCTACCCTGGCACAACTTGAGACTGTGTCCCCTTCTTCTATTGCTGGTTGCCTGGGAGAAGAGGCCACCCCCCACCTGGCTACAATGTCCCTTCAGGTAGTTGTAGACAGTAATAAGATCACCCCTGAGCCTCCTCTTCTCCAGGCTAAACAGGCCCATACACCAGATCTGTCCTAGGCTATGGAGACAGTTAACAAGTGAGTCTGAGATGAACTCTACGGTTAAGACAGGTCAGATTAAGCTACAATAAAACACCTTGTGCCAAAGACTATTCCACAGGTCAAGACCATAAAATGATTCCCAATGACCAACTAGAAAATACTGAACTCAACTGATTGGAACAGCACCTCTCTGATTTGTTGAGACATCATTTATCACAGCAGCAGTTTGGAGGGGACACATCTTTGACAAGCACTTCAGGTGAGCCAGGATTATCTTGCTGGTCCAGAGAACATGTCACTTAGCCTTGAGCTAACCCTGTTTTAAGGAACTGATCTGGAGACCTCCAGGTCTCCTGCAGTCTCAGTAATGCTGTGATTCTATGGAAAGCAGTTCTGCTTCTTTCCATGAGGCTCTACCCAAGATGTTTCTGATCCCAGACTGAGACAATTAGAAACAGAGGAAAAAGAACTATGCTGAGCATCTTTGCCAAAAGATCAAGAGTGAATGACAACTCTCCTGGGAGTTGAGACTCAAACCTGTACTGAATGCTTTTCAAAATGCACCTCTGGAAAAGAGGAGGAATCTGATACTTTGGGGAGTGCCTTAAAGGACTTCAAGCTGCAGGATGGAGGTGCTTCCAGGTGTCATCTCAGCTGCAATAACAGCTGTGAACCTGCAATCAGACCAACTGACATAGCAGTTTTGGCACCTATGTAAGTATGAAAGCTGTCCTCATCTACTTTGGACAGGGCCAGGAGCATATAACCATTACTAATGTTTAATTGCAGAAGCTTCAATTAGAAGGGACTGCAGCCTGCCACAGGCTGAAAACACACCCCAGGGCTCTGATGGACACCAGCACTCTTCCTACACTATCTCTGCACAGGAATAGATATGAACAACTCACTTCAGGAAAATGACAGCACTTTCCTGATCCTGTGTGTGCTCCCTGCCACATGAGGGAGATGCCTAGAGCCTAGGGATTTCAAAACAGAATGCAAAGACACAGAGAGAACAGTACTGCAAATCCTCACAAGGCAGTCCCATTTGTGCCACCTTAAGGACCAGGCTCTGGAACATGATGGAAAGGGATCATGAGAGTTCATGGGTGCAATGAAATGAAATTGTTCAGAGCTGGAGGGCCTGAGCACTGCATTTTTGTTCTGTGCAAACTCCACAGATCTCTGATCCATGAAGAAAGGTGAGGGGTGGGGGAGAGGGGGGAGGAAAAAGGCACCAAAGGAAAAAAAAAAGGCAGTTTTGCTGCTTCTGACTTCCTCTCCCTGTGGCTGCTCAGCAGCAGACTTGTAGCCAGAGGACAACAACGCAGCTCCAAATTACATTACCTCATTACCTCCTGCCTGCATTAGCATGTGCAAGTCTGGGTGCTTAAGAGGGAACAGTCTGTGGCTCAGTGTTCAGTGTAGGGAACAAGAGAATCTGCACAGCAGTCATCTGCCAACCACTACATTGGTCAAGGAATTAGCAAACTCATGCACAAACTTCTGGACCATTCAAAAGCAGCCATAAATGCACATGATCTGCAGTGGCTACCAACAAAAGCCCAAATGTTCTGCAGGATTAAGTCCCAGAAGAACCAACAGCACTTTTCAAACTTATCTTTGGTTTCTAAAGATGCAGGATAAAAAGAGAAAAGAAAGAACCATTCAAAAAAAAACCCTGGCTAGGCAAAATCTACTCCCTTAACCAAAGCACTGCTGACTTGCATTAAACCCCAGTTTGCCTTAATTCACATTACTCTAACAGCAAGGATGCTAAGTAGATCCAGGGGCAAATCCTGTCTCACAAACCTGGTGGCCTTCTATGAGCAGGTTACAACATTCATAGATGAGAGGTGAGCAACTGATGTAATTTACCTGGACCTAAGCAAGGCCTTTGACACTGTCCCACACCACATCCTGGTCTCCAAGCTGGTGACACATGGGTTTGATGGGTGCAGCACGAGATGGATAAAGTACTGGTTTCAGTTTGAGGCAATGCCAAGCACAAATGCAGGCTGGGCAGTGAGTGGCTGGAGAGCAGCCCTCAGGAGAGGGACTTGGAGATGCTGCTGGAGGAGAAGCTCAACAGGAGCCAGCAGTGTGCACTTGCAGCCCAGAAAGCCAAGCAGAGCCTGGGCTGCAGCAGCAGAAGTGTGGCCAGCAGGGCCAGGGAGGGGATTCTCCCCCTCTGTTCTGCTCTGCTGAGACCCCACCTGGAGTACTGCAGCCAGTTCTGGAACGTCTATTCAAAGAGGGCTGTGGAGATGCTGGAGAGTGTCCAGAGCAGAGCCAGGAGGATGCTGAGAGGGCTGCAGCAGCTCTGCTGTGAGCACAGACTGAAAGAGTTGGGGCTGTGCAGGCCGGAGTAGAGGAGACTCCCAGGTGACCTTCTTGTGGCCTTCCAGGATTTGAAGGGGGCTACAAAAAAAGCTGGGGAGGGACTTTTGAGGCTGTGAGGGAGTGACAGGACTGGGAGGAATGGAAGTGGGGAGATTCAGCATGGAGGTGGTTGAGGCCCCATGGCTGGAGGTGTTTAAGGCCAGGCTGGCTGAGGCTGTGGTCAGGCTGCTCTAGGGTAGGGTGTCCCTGGGCATGGCAGGGGGGCTGGAACTGGCTGCTCCTTGTGGTCCCTTCCAACCCTGCCTGATTCTATGATTCTATATTGAGGTGATCAGAAGTGTTAATCAAGGGGGCTCTGATGCTGCAAGTCTGCCTACAGAATTTGAGAGCTCTCTCATGGATGTGAAGTCCCCAAAGACTTCTTTCACGTCTGTAAAAAGTTCAGATGGGTTCTGTTGTGTGGTTGATGTCCTCTTCCTAAGCTCTTATCTCTGAAGCCAAACCATGTGACTTGTAACAAAGGCTCACACTGTTTTTCTGAGTGGCAGACAAGACAGGACAGTTCTTAATTTGCCTAAATTTCTTCTAACCTCCCAGACTAATTAACTGTGACTGCATTTTTACAGTCTAGAGAACAGACATTTTAATCTGTCCTACCAGTAACTTTAAACCCAGCAGCACATTCATGGAAATGATGACACTATATGGGATAAAAGGAAGCCTAAATCCTTCCAGCTGTTCAATTCAAGACACACCACTGAAGGATTCCTTATCTTACAGTAAGAGTTTTTTCTGCTCAGCTTTTCTCACCTCTTGTGGAAATAGAATGTCCAGTTTTATCTTGGATATTTTATGCAGCTTTTGGATCAAGCAAGACTGCTCTGCTTTGTGATGTGGACTACTTAACAAGTTTAAAGCCAAAATGATGAAGATTCCTAAGCCTAAAGAAGCTGGCTTACACAATAATTACACAGCATCACAAAAGGTCAGGGGTTTGCCAGGGACCTCAAAAGATCACCTAGTCCAACCTTCCTGCTGGAGCAGGATCACCTAGATTAGGTCACACACGAATGCATCCAGGTAGGTTTGAATGTCTCCAAAGAAGGAGGCTCCACAACTAGACCATGGCACTTAGTTGACTGGATAGGGCTGGGTGCTAGGTTGGACTAGATGATCTTGGAGGTCTCTTCCAAAGTGGCTGATTCTATGATTCTATGAACTTCTCTGGGCAACATGTTCCAGTGTTCTGTCACCCTCACAGTGAAAAGACTTCCCTTTTGTTCACATGGAATCCCCTGTGCTCCAGCTTGCACCCATCGCTCCTTGTCCTCTCACTGGACATCACTGAGCAGAGCCTGGCTCCATCCTCCTGACATTCACCCTTCATGGATTTATAAGCATGAAAAGTCTTCTCCAAGCTATAGAGAGGCAGCTCCTTCAGCCTTTCCTCAAAATGGAGATGTTCCACACCCTTCATCCCTTTCATAGCTCATAAGAATAGGTATCAGATTCACTCTTATTGCCTCATGGTTCAGAGCACAGCCACCCACGCACAAACAACAGTCACAGGCCCCTTGCTTTTGATGGGCACGTGGCAATCTCATCAGCAGAAAAAAAGACACTGAAATATGGGCTTGTTATGAAGAAAAATATGCAAGGAAACAAGAAGATGAAGAAGCCTCTCATTTACCTGTACCTTCACACTCTTCTGTCGCTTCCCAAATATGCAGGACAGATCATCTTCACTGTGCAAAGAGAGATCCTTGCCTGAAAGGGGCAAGGGGAGAGAAAAGGTCTGTAACCTTTATAGCTGTTCTTAGAGGTGAACAAAAATCAGCAGGACAATGCCATAGACACTAAATGAAGGCTGAAAAACAATTTCCCTGTTTTTAGGATCACTGAGAGAATAATCAAACAGGGGCCTACCTTACAGAAACACTGCAGCTCATCCAGTCCAACCTAGCACCCAGCCCTATGCAGTCATCTAGACCATGGCACTAAGTGCCCCAGCCAGGCTTGGCTTCAACACCTCCAGGCACAGAGACTCCACCACTTCCCTGGGCAGCCCATTCCAATGCCAACCACTCTCTCTGACAACAACTTCCTAACAACATCCAGCCTAGACCTGCCCTGGCACAACTTGACACTCTGTCCCCTTCTTCTGGTGCTGCTTGCCTGGCAGCAGAGCCCAACCCCACCTGGCTACAGCCTCCCTGCAGGCAGCTGCAGACAGCAATGAGCTCTGTCCTGAGCCTCCTCTTCTGCAGGCTGCACACCCCCAGCTCCTCAGCCTCTCCTCACAGGGCTGTGCTCCAGGACCCTCAGCAGCTTCCTGGCCCTTCTCTCAACACCTTCCAGCACCTCAACATCTCGCTTGAATGGAGGAGCCCAGAACTGGACAGAGCACTCAAGGTGTGGCCTGAGCAGTGCTGAGCACAGGGGCACAAGAACCTCCCTTGTCCTACTGGCCACACTGCTCCTGAGCCAGCCCAGGATGCCATTGGCTCTGCTGCCCACCTGGGCACACTGCTGTCTCATCTTCATCTACTCTCTCCCAGCACCCCCAGCTCCCTTTCAGCCTGGCTGCTTTCCAGCCACTCTGTCCCCAGTGTGTAGTGCTGCTTGGGGTTGTTGTGGCCAATGTGCAGAACCCTGCACTTGGCCTTGTTCAGTCTCATCCCATTGGCCTCTGCCCATCCATCCAGCCTGTCTAGCTCCCTCTGCAGGGCTCTGTTACCTTCCAACAGCTCCACAGCTGCTCCTAGCTTGGTGTCATCTGCAAACTTACTGATGCTGGACTCAATCCCCTGGTCCAGATCATCAGTAAAGATGTTGAACAGGACTGGGTCCAGCACTGACCCTTGGGGGACACCACTAGTGCCAGCTGCCAACTGGCTGTGGCACCATTCACCACCACTCTATGGGCGCAGCCCTCCAGCCAGTTCTTGATCCATATCAGAGTGAATCTGTCCAAGCCACGAGCTGTATATCAATCCCATCCATGTAATGGAACACATATACACACCCATCATCCACACAGGGCACGTGAAAGGGGAACAGAGGCAGCAGAATAGCACAGCATGAGATAGAACAACTGGCAAGATGTGAACCAAGGCATGGGTGAAACAACACCATCATTCTAAGGAGAGAAATCATTCAGCTCCACAAGTTCTTGATATAGTTTTTCTGGGCATCAATCACTGTCCTCATTTATCCAGTAAAGTACCTGGTAGATATAAGAGGGCTTTCCTCTCCCTGCATTCAGGTTTAATCTGATCACTGATCTTATCCATGTGATCTCTTAGCAGGGGTTACTGCTAAGAGAGATTGCAGAGGACAGCACCATGTAGATGCCCAAGGAACCTTTGCCTCCCCCTCCCCAGCCCCTGCCCACACAAAGAACATTCAGGATATTTGCTGTTTCTTTATTCAGCTGATGGTTCCTTCAGATACAAGTTGTTTTATTCAACAACATCAACCCAAAGCCATCTGAAACTGTCCAAAACAAAGAGGAACAGCATATGTCAACCTCTAAGTAAGTTGCTGTGGGGGGCATTTCTAGACCAAGGTTTTACTTGCCAAATTTAGATCCCAGAAGGCAACAGATCTCCTTGTCACATGGGGATTCCTTCCTAATCTTGGTTAGAGCTTATGAAACAACAGAGTTCCTCTTACCTTTTGCAAACTTCATATAATGAACACGCTTCTTGGAAGATTTGGATTTCTCTTCGAGGCTGAATTTCTTCTTCTGATTCTTCAATGAGGACTCTAAAACCAAACAGACAAACAACAAAGCACAAATGTCCCAAAACAAAGAGGTTCCAGGCCTGTTCAAGGCACTCTAACCAGCAAATTCAAACATTAGTGTACTTAAGTTTTTATGTCAAAACCAAGTCTCAACAGCAAGCATCTCAACAAATTACCGAAGGGAACATGGTAAGTTTGGATCGAGCCATGTTAGTGCTTGAGCCTTTTTTGCCACATCCCCTTCCCATTTCCAATCCAATGTAAATTGAAAAGGCAGATACAGGTATTTCAAGTCAAAAGTCTAATTTGACACCATTTCTACAGTGAGTAAAAGGAAACTAGGTCAGGGCTTAGTGTGCTGTTTGTTGTAAAATATCTTCAGTGTTGGACTCTGAGAAAGATGTTACAATCATAGAGCAAACCAGGTTGGAAGAGACCTCCAAGATCATCCAGTCCAACCTAGCACCCACCCCTAGACAATCAACCAGACCATGGCACTAAGTGCCCCAGCCAGGCTTGGCTTCAACATCTCCAGGCCTGGCCACTCCACCACCTCCCTGAGCAGCCCATTCCAATGCCAATCACTCTCTCTGCCAACAGCTTCATCCTAACATCCAGCCTAGACCTCCCCTGCCACATCTTGACACTCTGTCCCCTACTTCTGTTGCTGGTTACCTGGGAGAAGAGCCCAAACCCACCTGGCTACAGCCTCCCTTCAGGTAGTGGTAGACAGCAGTGAGGTCACCCCTGAGCTGCCCAGGGAGGTGGTGGAGTCGCCGTCCCTGGAGCTGTTGAAGCCAAGCCTGGCTGGGGCACTTAGTGCCATGGTCTGGTTGACTGGACAGGGCTGGGTGCTAGGTTGGACTGGATGAGCTTGGAGGTCTCTTCCAACCTCTTTGATTCCATGATTCTATGATTCTCTAGGCTGAACAGTTAGAAACAGTATAAAAAATTATATATGACTTGATGATCTGTGAGGTCTCTTCCAACCTTGGTGATACTGTGATACTGTGATATATATATACACATATATATATATATATATATATATATATATATGTATATATATGTGTATAAATATATATTCAAATAATATATATACATATGTATAAAAATAATACTATAAAATATACTTATATATAAAAATATAAATAATTACATATAAAAATATTATACATAGAATATAAATAAACAGTTATAAAACAATATAAATACTGTTAGAAACAGTAGAAAACAAACCCCTGAATCTGCTAAGGTAGAAAGAAAAATGAGAAGAGTATAATAATAAGAGGTCTCTTCCAACCTTGGTGATACTGTGATACTGTGATACTGTAATAATAATAATAATATTTTTTCAATATTAATAATATCAATGCTATTATCAATAATAATAATGGCAATAATAATAATATCAATGCTATTATCAATAATAATAATGGCAATAATAATGGCAATAATAATGACAATAATAATAATAATAATAATAATAATAATAATAATTATTATTATTATTATTATTATTGTTGTTGTTGTTGTTGTTATTGTTATTATAATCATCATAATGTAATCACCCAGACAGGCTCTGCACTTCTATCACTTCACAAAGTCCCTCTGCCTGGGCATAGTCTGACACATCTGTGTAAGGAAATTAAACAGTGGCAGAGCTGCTCAGTCCCTGAGGCCAGCTACAATGAATTGCCACATCCCTATTAGTTAATTCTGCCAGCTTCCCCACGAGGGCTTTCCTCTAAACTGTCTGTTGGGAATGGTCTCTGAGGTTGGCTAAGTCCCAGATTCACTAAAGAGCTGTTTGGGAGGATGTCAGCTTGTGCAGGTCAAAACCATGTGAAGGATTAGTCTGAGCATTTCACAGCAGAGGTATCGAGTTCCTGTGCTGTGACAGATTATTTCACTGCTCCAGATGCACTCTTTGCTTTCACACAGCCTGCTCAATTACAACAAAGTCTCAGAAGGAGGCAACCTGCTGTATGGTTAATAACTACCTTTTTAGTCCTATCCTGAAAAGAAACAAGCACCAAAGGATTCTCTGTTCTGTAACTCTGGAAAATGTTATTCTGATGTTTTCCCCTCCCAGTGGCGACTGGGATGGGTAAGGAAATCAACTCATGTCCTGAGGGCCAAGCTGAGTCACTTTCAGGTGAACCTACCCCTGAATGATCTGCAGACTAAGCTTTTCTGACACTGGAATTGCAGCACTTTACTGTTTGATAGACAATGCCACCTGATGATAGAGGCACTGACCTAATCATGTAATCTGCTGCCTGACTACCAGAAGGCAGCCTAAGAGCTACTCTTCCACTGGCACACTAAGCCCTAATAAGAACTAACTCTTAACTAGTGTTAAGAGCTTGCAGTCAGCATGAAAATCCTAAAAAGAAAAGGTCTAAGGGCAAAAAGTTAAAATATTCTGATCAGAGAAGAAGTGTTTGGAGTCTCCTCCCTGATGTGCTTGTACAAAAGAGAGCATTACTCAGCAGCAAAGGAGACCCACAGGGCTTCCTCCTCGCTTCAGCGCACAGCAAAAGGCGCAGCAGCACTACCTTGTGACTGGCAGGAGGAATTTCACCACTCAATGCACAAAAGGCAGGCAGGTACATCCCTGTGACTTCTAGCAACTGGCAAACCCTCGGACAAACTGAGCAAGCACTGCAGGAGCACTAATGCACTTTGACAAGCCATTTAATCACAGCATTTCTATAGCAGATCTGATATATTAAATAGCCTAAAGAATATCACAGATGTGGCCAGCATGATGTTGTCCCACTGGGTTGGGTTGAATAACATTTAAAAGTCCCTTCCAATCGTAGAATCAAGCAGTTTGGAAGAGACCTCCAAGCTCAGCCAGTCCAACCTAGTACCCAGCCCTGGCCAATCAACCAGACCATGGCACTAAGTGCCTCAGCCAGGCTTTTCTTGAACACCACCAGGGATGGTGGTGACTCCACCACCTCCCTGGGCAGCCCATTCCAATGCCAATCACTCTCTCTGCCAACAACTTCTGCCTAACATCCAGCCTAGACCTGCCCAGGCACAACTTCAGACTGTGTCCCCTTGTTCTGTTGCTGGGTGCCTGGCAGAAGAGCCCAACCCCACCTGGCTACAGCCTCCCTGCAGGTAGTTGTAGACAGCAATGAGCTCTGCCCTGAGCCTCCTCTTCTGCAGGCTGCACACTCCCAGCTCCCTCAGCCTTTCCTCATAGGGTTTGTGCTCCAGGCCCCTCACCAGTTTCGTTGCCCTTCTCTCAACACCTTCCAGCACCTCAACATCTCTCTTGAATTGAGGAGCCCAGAACTGGACACAGCACTCAAGGTGTGGCCTGATAGGACAAGAGGAAATAACCTCAATTTGCACAAGGTGAGGTTTAGGATGGATATCAGAAGACAATTCTTCACTGAAAGGGTTACCAAACACTTTGAATAGGTTGCCCAGGGAGATAGGTGGTTGAATCACCATCCCTAGAGGTATTTAAAAGACACACAGATGTAGTGCTAAGGGATATGGCTTAGCAGCAAAGTTGGTAGAGAATGGAAGAGAATGGTTAGACTGCATAACCTTGAAGGTGTTTTCCAAGCAAAAATACTCTGTGATTCTGTGTGATTTCACAAACAGGAAAGGGACACAGCCACCATCACTCAGTACCCTGGCAAAAAAGCCAGGAATCAAAACTCCTCACTAGGTGCTCAGCTAGAAAAAAAAAAGCAGAAAAGAAAAAGCTAAACCAACACAGATCAGGAGTATCTGAATGTTGGCATCCCAACCACCACAGGACCCTTCCTTCCCGACTTCTAACTGCAATCCAGCTCTGGCAACTGTACCAGCTGTTTAAGAACAATGAAGTTTTTCAGATGACTTTTAATGCAATTTGAAACTGGATAGTGGCCAATAATAGAACATTTGATCCAGAAGCACAGCTGCAGGCAGAGTTATCTGGATGGATTTTGCCAGCTTAAAACAACTGCCAAAACCCCAAGTTTCAGAGCAATGCCTGCAGTCTGCAAATCACCCAATGTGATTCTGACTGACAAATTTCAGTGTGCACCCAACTTTGTCCTCAGCAACTGTAAAATTGCCAGGCTGGATGGGTGGGCAGAGGCCAATGGGATGAGACTGAACAAGGCCAAGTGCAGGGTTCTACACTTTGGCCACAACAATCCCAAGCAGCACTACAGGCTGGGGCCAGAGTGGCTGAGAGCAGCCAGGCAGAGAGGGAGCTGGGGGTGCTGGGAGAGAGGAGCTGCAGAGGAGGCAGCAGTGCCCAGGTGGGCAGCAGAGCCAATGGCATCCTGGGCTGGCTCAGGAGCAGGGTGGGCAGCAGGACAAGGGAGGTTCTTGTGCCCCTGTGCTCAGCACTGCTCAGGCCACCCCTTGAATGCTGTGTCCAGTTCTGGGCTCCTCAATTCAAGATAGATGTTGAGGTGCTGGAAGGTGTCCAGAAAAGGGCAGGAAGCTGGGGAGGGGCCTGGAGCACAGCCCTGTGAGGAGAGGCTGAGGGAGCTGGGGGTGTGCAGCCTGCAGAAGAGGAGCCTCAGGGCAGAGCTCATTGCTGTCTCCAACTCCCTGAAGGGAGGCTGTGGCCAGGTGGAGCTGAGCTCCTCTGCCAGGCAAGCAGCAACAGAAGAAGGGGGCACAGTCTCCAGTTGTGCCAGGGGAGGTCTAGGCTGGATGTTAGGAGGAAGTTGTTGTCAGAGTGAGTGATTGGCATTGGAATGGGCTGTCCAGGGAGCTGGTGGAGTCTTTGCCCTTGGAGGTATTCAAGAACAAACTGGCTGGGGCACTTAGTGCCATGGTCTGGTTGACTGGCTGGATGCTAGGCTGGACTCAATGATCTTGGAGGGCTCTTCCAACCTGCTTGATTCTATGATTCCATAAAACTCTTGTCCCAACTCCTAAAAAGACTGAAGAACAAATAACTGAGCATGCCAGGGAGAAATACAGTGTCTAGAGGCCACTTTGCATCAGTACTGATGCCCCAGTGCATGCTGCACAGGTTTAGGAAGACGACAGCCTTGCTCAATGAACCTGCCTCTGTGCTGACTCATTCTGTCCTTGGGCAAGTCATTTCATCTCTCCACTCACCAGTTTGCACATTTCCCACCAGTTACACCTAAGTGATCTTCCCATGGCTCAAGTTGGAACTTGGGTAGGATTTAGTTCTAAAGGTGGAAAGGAACTTGTGGAATTTCCCTGTGACATGCTATTCTACCTCTTGAGGACTTCAACTGTACCACCTAGCACTGTGTGGCCTCAGACCATGATCAGGGTTTCACCACAGGAGGATTAACTTACACCTCAGTTTAAAAGAAATGTGTTTAAAGCAGCAAGGTTCAGAATTTTAATCTCCAGAATTAAAAAAGCACCTGGTTTTCCTCCTCCTCTATCTTTCCTCTCCTAGAAAACCATCTGTGCCCAAAAGTGAGGCATGACTGAATGAAGAGTTGCTAAATTCACTGATTTGGCAATAAGCAGCACATGTAGAGGTTGCTGTGTCCATGTAGAAGCCCCAGGTTTAACCATGATCCACGGAGTTGTTTAGATATATGACCAGAATTTAAACCTGAGCCTCACTAAAGGAGAGATGATAAACCATCTGAGGTGCACAATTCCTCCTCTAAGCTCACACTCACCAGTTCTGCATAAATTCATTTTCACAAAGTAAGGTCTAGCTCTACAAAGCTTTATAAATAGCTCTTTTGGGAGGGCTGTGTGGTCTACAAAGCTTTGTAAATAGCCCTTTTGGGAAGGCTGTGTAGTTTCCCCACTTGGGTGCTCTGTATCAGGGCTACAAATACCACATTAGATAGCATTCACAACAGAGATGCACAACTCTGAGTCAAAAACTAAGCAGCAGCTCTCTGAGGACAGGAAAAGCAGGTATTTAAGAGACCAACAGAGCATGGAAGCCTGGTGTGACAGTTCATTTGTAAAAAGCAGTGTCCTGGTTTGAGTGAGAACAGAACTCTGTTTGGTGTTTTTACTTCAAAGAGACTGAGTGCAAAAGTAACTGCATTTTCTGCAGTTCATGACACATTTTTGCAGGTAGACCACCTCTGCCTGCCTCTAGTAGTGATAACACTGATGTTTACAGGTGCTACCGAGGACTGGTGTGCAGATCAAGGTCACTGCTAAATCTTTTCAATTACATTGGGAGTGCGGAGTAGAAGGACGGCCCATTCCAATGGGCCACAATTTGAGACTGTGTCCCCTTCTTCTGTTGATGATGACCTGGGAGAAGAGACTGAACCCCACCCCACCTGGCCACAGCCTCCCTTCAGGGAGTTGGAGAAAGCAATGAAAACTGCCCTGAGCCTCCTCTTCTGCAGGCTGCACACCCCCAGCTCCCTCAGCCTCTCCTCACAGGGCTCTGCTCCAGGCCCCTCCCCAGCTTCCTGCCCTTCTCTCAACACCTTCCAGCACCTCAACATCTCTCTTGCATTGAGGAGCCCAGAACTGGACACAGCACTCAAGGGGTGGCCTGAGCAGTGCTGAGCACAGGGGCAGAAGAACCTCCCTTGTCCTGCTGGCCACACTGCTCCTGAGACAGCCCAGGATGCCATTGGCTCTGCTGCCCACCTGGGCACTGCTGCCTCAGCTTCAGCTCCTCTCTCCCAGCACCCCCAGCTCCCTCTCTGCCTGGCTGCTCTCAGCCACTCTGGCCCCAGCCTGTAGTGCTACTTGGGGTTGTTGTGGCCAAAGTGCAGAACCCTGCACTTAGCCTTGTTCAATCTCATCCCCTTGGCCTCTGCCCACCCATGCAGCCTGGCCAGGTTCCTCTGCAGGGCCTTCCTACCCTCCAACAGATCCTTGCCTGCTCCTAGCTTGGTGCTGTCTGTAAACTTACTGACTGGACTCAATCCCCTTGTCCAAATCTTCAATAAAGATACTGAACAGGACTGGGCCCAGCACTGAACTTTGGATGGGAATTCCATCTCATTCAAAGCTGAAGGATCACAAGGGTTAAGGCTCTTCTTCAACTGCCAGTGCCCAAGGACATCTCCATCTGGTCCTCAGTGCAAGTCCCAGCTGGTGTTGACTCCACTCTGTGACATTCCCACTGCCTGCTTGCAGCATCAGTGATGACAGTGACACAACTGTCACCAGGGACTTGGGTTCAATGTTGATTTGTATCTATTTCATCTTACTATTATAATTGTCATTAAACCTGTTTAAAGGGGTTTTATTCAAATTCCTAAGTCTCCCTTATTCTCCTTCTCCCCTCTTTGGGAAAGGAAAGAGGTTAACAGGGAGAGTTTGTCACTCATCTACTGGCAGGCCCAGCCCAAACCCTTGACAGACAGGCAAAGCCATTGCAATGGTTGAGTGTCGCTGTGGTGAGCCTTCAGAACACCTCTGGTTGCTCTAGAACAAGAAGTGCTGCTCTAGAACATCACAGCAAAGGCTCTCCCATGTTATGGTCCTTGATAAATAAACACATTCAAATTCTAGTGTTTGCTCTCTCCAACAAAAAGCCTTTTTAACAGAGCCTTGATGGAGAGTGAAACCAATCCACTGAGACCAGTATACCCAGGCACATAAACTTGAGCATGGTCAAGATGTCTTTTGGCTCCCCTGATTTTGGGGGAGAAGGGGGAGTTGTCAGCCTCAGACGACCTCAGCTAGCCTTTTTAGACAAAGAATGGCTGAGCAAAGCATGAACCTACCTGTTTCACCCTGTCCATGGCAATCATTCAGTTCAGCCAGAAGCTGGTTGAAGTCATCCTGATGAGCAATCCAGTTGTCCTGTAAGTGTCAGTCATGAATACAAGGCTGATAGCAAGACTCTAAGAAGTAACTCAGCTGTATACTCTCAATCCTTGTTGGTGGGAGCAACATGAATACAAGGCTGATAGCAAGACTCCAAGAAGTAACTCAGCTGTATACTCTCAATCCTTGTTGTTGGGAGCAACATGAATACAAGGCTGATAGCAAGACTCTAAGAAGTAACTCAGCTGTATACTCTCAATCCTTGTTGGTGGGAGCAACCCTCAGAATCTCCACAGATGGCAACACTAACAACAGCTCATCAGTTGCTCCAAAGTGCAAAAATGACAAAGGTTGCCTTTGCAGTCCTTAAATAATGCTGAGCTGCTGCTGGCTCTGCCCATCCCACCTGCAGAGAATGTTTTCAAATGTAAGAAGGAAATACTAGTGTAATTTTTACCAACAATACAGTTACTTAAGAGGTTGATAATGAGAAAAGCACTTTTAGGACCAGGTTCTGCTTTGCCTATGCACCTTTGGTCAGAAGACATGAAGCTATGCAGGGCAGGATACACAGGGAAAAGGCAAGTATTTTAATAATTTGCTTGGAAATACTAATCTCTGGACAAAATAATCTCTGAGCAGCCAGCCCTCAGTACTACTGTAACCTTTCCAAGTAAATATTTACTCCTAAAACACTCAACAACGCAGAACTGAACTGCAGGACAAGAGCTTCTGCACAGACAGTCAGGTGGGTACATGCTGCCAGCAGATGTGATGAGAGATTTCACTTACATCCCATCATAAAGAGTGTACTTTAGCCAAAATGGGAGCCTTTTCCTCACCTAGGTCTAGTGCTCACCTCATGACTGATGGTTGCTCCTACTCCCAGCATGTTGTTTTTCACTCGAACCTTAATATGTTCTGTATTTCCTTGTTCCTGAGCCCCAAGACCCTAAGGAAGATTTAAAGGTAAAAATGTAAGGTAAATGTAAGGCAAAAAAACCCAACCCAAATAACCTGAACTTTGCACTGTCAGTCAGTCTGGAAAGAAATACAGCAAGAAATCACATTTTGCTTCCCTGTAACTGTATTTATTCATACACCGTAGCCAGGTGGGGGTCAGTTTCTTCCGCCAGGCAAGCAGCAACAGAACAAGGGGACAGAGTGTCAAGTTGTGTCAAAGCAGGTCTAGGCTGGATGCTAGGAGGAAGTTCTTGCCAGAGAGAGTGATTGGCATTGGAATGGGCTGCCCAGGGAGGTGGTGGAGTCACCATCCCTGGAGGTGTTGAAGCAAAGCCTGAATGAGGCACTTAGTGCCATGGTCTAGATGACTGGATAGGGCTGGGTGCTATTTTGGACTGGCTGAGCTTGGAGGTCTCTTCCAGCCTGGTTGATTCTATGAATCTATGATCACCTGATTTAAGGTGCCAGCTCCTGTTCTTGGGGACATTACCTTGTCAAAGGAAGAAGAACTGGAAAGCAGGACAGGCACAAGTAAGTACCCCTGTAAAAATCTGCAGAGATCTAGCACTGCTCAAATCTCCTGTGAGCTTAAGAGAAGAAATCAACAGAAAGAAGGAGGATGTTTTAAATACTGAGATCATGAGTCCCTCAGCAGTCTTCCACCCTTCATCCAGGCAATTCTCCTTTAAATCATACCTTTCCTTTGGTCCAGCCCATCTTCTCCAGCATCTTCTGGCCAAATTTAGAATCATCTTTACTCCAAGCGCTGTTTTGAGGGTCTACAGACCACTTTTGCTTTCTACGACCTAGAGCAGGAAAGGAAAACACAAAAGTCAAACAGGCTGTGTTGACATTTTCACAGCATTCTTGGTGTTTTATCAATTCAAGGAAAGCTCTTCATTGAAAAACAAAATCTGTTCTAGGAGTTTAACCCTTGTATTGCAAAAGAAAACAAACCAAAATGAAGTCCAGTAAAAATTGCTATTGTTAATAGGAAAAATGCCAAAGTCAAACTGCAATGGAATTTGTCACCCCTAAGCATGGGCTGCAATTCAGTGAAGGCTTCAAGAATTACCACTTAGGTGTACTGGACTAAATTCCACCTTTCACAGAGAGTGATTTGCCATTCGAATGGCAAATCACAGAATCAACCAGGTGGGAAGAGACCTCCAAGCTCAGCCAGTCCGACCTAGCACCCAGCCCTACACAATCAACCAGACCATGGCACTAAGTGCCCCAGCCAGGCTTTGCTTCAACACCTCCAGGCACAGAGACTCCACCACCTCCCTGGGCAGCCCATTTCAATGCCAATCACTCTCTCTGCCAACAACTTCCTCCTAACATCCAGCCTAGACCTCCCCTGGCACAACTTGAGACTGTGTCCCCTTCTTCTGTTGCTGCTTGTCTGGGAGACTTAGGTTGGATGTTAGGAACAAGTTGTTTACCATGAAGGAGATGGAACACTGGGACAGGGTACCCAGGGAGGTAGCTGAAGCTCCATTCCTGCTGATATTAGAGCTTAGGCTTGAGAGGGCTTTGGATAACCTCATCTACTTGGGTGTGTTAGTTTGAGCCTAGCTAGAATGTTTTGGTGAGAAGAATTAGATCACAGGCTGTGAAAGGGAAACAATGGTGATGTCTACTGCACTCATAGGCTTGCTGAGATGGATAAGAACAAGGATGTAAATATAGATAACAGAATCACTGCCTGGGCTTTAGGCTGAACTCTCTCTAACCTAACATGCTGTCTTTTTGACTAATCCACCTGCTTCCTAACCCCTTTGGCTGACCCTCAAAACTACCTTAAACATAAGGCAAGATCTGGGGTAAGGTAGAGGAGTGGGAGGAAGGTGGAAGGGTGGTTGAGAGCCCCTCCTGGGGACTCAGGTTTCTGGAAGGGCTGCTGTGTTTCTGTATTACCTTTTACCTTGCATATTTCTGTCTATAACTGTATATATATAGTAACTATCTGCTTGTATCTTGTGGTAAGCTGTAAATGTAAGGCTTCATTCAATTTCCAGAGCTGCTTAGTCCAGTCTGGGTGATTTCCAAAGTTGGGGGGGGAGGGGGCAGGGAACATGCAAACCATCACATTGGGGATGCCCCTGCTTATTGCAGAGATGGTTGGACCAGATAACCTTCGGAGGTTCCCTCCAACCCAGACCATTCTATGACTCTTTTTACCAGAACCCAGAAGTTTTAATATTTGTCTTCATAACAAAAGCCAACTCAACAATCAAACGTTTAAAGTGGCCAGAGAAACTGCATCACAGAATACAAACCCATGAGATTCCAGCTTTTTGGATGTGCTAGGAAATAGTTTAAAGAGAAAAATGCAAAGTCAAGATAAACTATTGCAGGTTTTAAGGGACTCAAATGAAAATAGAGGCTGCTTTGTCCTAACCCCTTAGGCTCACATATGTGTGCTCGTCTCTATTGCCAGGAGATGAGCTGAGAGCAAGGAAGAAGGCTTCACTGAGAGCAAGGAAGGAGGCTTCGCTGAGAGCAAGGAAGGAGGCTTTGCTGAGAGCAAGGAAGGAGGCTTCGCTGAGAGCAAGGAAGAAAGCCTCACTGAGAGCAAGGAAGAAAAACTACCTCACTTAACCAGCCACTTGAAATGTGCACCTACATACATGCAGGAAGACAACCTAAATAAACAAGACAAACAAAGAATGGAAACAGGAAGATTACAAACTTCATTAAACGCAGTGGGAAATGGTGGATCAAAACGGAGCGATTAACCCAAGGTCACGCAAAGCCAGTGAGAACCCAAGTCCACTGAGGCACTTTCAACATAATCAGGAAGTCACCTTGCTCAAAAATGCAACACTTCAAATTTAGGTCAAAGGGACAGTATATTATAAGGATGTTTGATTCATTATTTGTAGCAGCCTGTGCTGCTAACAAAAGCTGGTGAAGTGCCACCGTGCGCTGGGACTTGAAAAGCACAAACAAGTTAGGGCTTCCTGCTGCCCCACTGGGAACAAAAGCTCTGGCTCACTTCATTCATTTATTGCTGTGTTTGAAATCCCAGCTAGGCATCTGGGACAGTTAACATTTTGTCATCTTCACTCACCCAAGATGTAAACAATCTCTAAGGACCCAGGTTTTCAGTGAGGAATGAACTAAGAAGCTATCAAGCTGGCAGCAAAAGCTAAGTCCTGTAAAGACAGGGAACATCTTGGCTGTTGCTTTCATGTGTAGCTGACAGGGAAACAACCAACATAAAAAGAAAGATAGATAGAAAAAAAATGCCCATACTCTGTTATGCTGTCTGCAACTAGTTCCCCAGGTAGTGACTTTGCAAATCCCAAGAAATTAAATTCACAGTATCACAGTATCACAGTATTATCAGGGTTGGAAGAGACCTCACAGATCATCAAGTCCAACCCTTTACCACAGAGCTCAAGGCCAGACCATGGCACCAAGTGCCACGTCCAATCCTGCCTTGAACAGCTCCAGGGACGGCGACTCCACCACCTCCCCGGGCAGCCCATTCCAGTGTCCAATGACTCTCTCAGTGAAGAACTTTCTCCTCATTCAAGGTAACTCCTAGAGCTGTAAAGCCACTGCTATGTGCCCAAGCTTAGATCTGTGTATGCAGCAGAGGTAATCGATGTCACCTGCATGTCTGAATTCAAATGAACTTCCCAACAGAGCTGTCTGATGCAGTTCAACTAATTTACCTTAAAAGTTAAGTTTTGATTCATTTTCCTGGATATCTCTCTGTAAAGAAATCCTAAGATGTTTTAGTCCCAGGATGATACTGTTAACAAAACATGAGGACACCTGAAACTGAGATCTCTCAAGCCTGAAATTCTCAGATGCCTGCCCTTTCCCAGCCCTTCCCATCCAACTATTTCAAACCTCTGCAAGTTTGAGCTTAGCTGGAATATTTTGGTGAGAAGAATTAGACTATAGGCTGTGAAAAGGAAACAGTGCTGATGGCTGCTTCACTCATAGACTCTCTGAGATGTGTAAGAATAGCAACACAAACATAGATAAGGGAGTTTTGCTCCCTGGCTTTGGGGCTGCACTTTTCTCTAACTCACTGTCTAATTAATCTGTCTGCTTCCTAACCCCCCTGGCCAATCCTCCAAACTCACACTGAACATAAGGCAAAGTTTGGGGCAAGGTAGAGGGGTGGGAAGAAGGTGGAAGGATGGTTGGGAGCCCATCATGGGGACTCCGATTTCTGGGAGGGTGTTGTGTTTCTGTACTACCTTTTAACTTGTCTATAGCTGTATTCTTGTAACTGTCTGCTTGTATATTGTGCTAAGCTGTAAATATAGCTCCATTCTTTCATTTCCAGATCAGCTGAGTCTCGTCTGGGTAATGTTCTTAATTGTGGGAGGGCAAGTAACAACCAAACCATCACATACTACTACTATGGGATTAATCCTCTCATTTCCCTCTGACTAACACATTCTTGTTTTCAATTATGTTAAGGAAGATGCAGGAAAATAAAGAAACTTGCTTACATCTTTACAGAATTACTTAGATGAAGCCAGGAACAATTCATGCCACATACAGGAAACACAGAATCATAGAATGGTTTGGCTGGAAGGGACATCCGAAGTCCAACTGCCCTGCAGTCAGCAGGGACATCCTCCACTAGATCAAGTTGCACAGAGCCTTGCCAAGCTTGACATGGAATATTTCAGGTATGAGGCCTCAACTACCTCTCTGGGCAACCTGTTAGTATTCCACCACCCTTGTGGTAAGGAATCATAGAATCAAGCAGGTTGGAAGAGACCTCCAGGATCATCCAGTCCAACCTAGCACCCAGCCCTGGCCAGTCAACCAGACCACAACACTAAATGCCTCATCCAGGCTTTGCTTCAACACTTCCAGGGACAGAGACTTCACCACCTCCCTGGGCAGCCCATTCCAATGCCAATCACTCTCTCTGACAACAACTTCCTCCTAACACCCAGCCTAGACCTCCCCTGCCAAAACTTCAGACTGTGTCCCCTTCTTCTGTTGCTGCTTGCCTGGCAGAGGAGACCAACCCCACCTGGCTACAGCCTCCCTTCAGGGAATTGTAGACAGCAATGAGGTCTGCCCTGAGCCTCCTCTTCTGCAGGCTGCACACCCCCAGCTCCCTCAGCCTCTCATCATAGCGTTTGTGTTGTTCCTAACATCCAATCTAAGCCTTCTCCAACTTAAAACCACTGGTCCTCATCCCATCACTCCAGACCTTTGCAAGCAGTCCCTCTCCAAGTCTCCCTCTTCCAAATAAACCACACACACACACACACAAACACTGTTTAGTCAACAACTCATCAGAAATGTTTGTTCACTGATGTCTTAAGAGCAAGAAAGGAAACAACACACTTTCTTCTAGCTAATTTCAGCTCAGAAGCTAACACTACCTTTTGGGCTGCTCATACAATGCTGCTACTGATAACAAAACTCTGAGCAAGCAGCACCATCCAGTGGAGAAAAGTTTCATTTCTCTAAATACTTCACTCTGACTATCATTGGAAAAAGATCGATGACTAAAACCTTTTTTTCACCAACTCTGTGCCTGCAGCATGTGGTTTAACATGAAACATCTACCATTTCCCAAAGTGCCTTATCAGTTTCCACCCAACTCCTGTTGCGTGCTCCATGGAACACAGGAAAATATTAAACAGCTTACAATTTTATCTGAAGCTATGAAACCCATAATTAACATTTTTTTCCCCAATAAAATAGACACTTAAAGTTTATTAAAAGTTGCAAAGAGTTAAAAATAAGAGAAAAATACAAACTAACTTCTTTGGCCATTTCTGCAACTGAGTTTTGGGGTTTTTTAACTGAAACTAAATAGGCACACAAGGACCAAATTTGCCCCTTCTCAGTTTAGTTCACAGCATCACAGAAGCTGAAAGTCTCTTGCTTAAGCATCAACTTTCTTTAAATATATGAATGGCAAGAGAAGGGCCAAGGACAACTCCAGTCCTTACTAGATAGAGAGGGGAACATAGTGACAAAGGATGAGGAAAAGGCAGGGGTGCTTAACACCTTCTTTGCCTCAATTTTCACTAGTGGGACAGGTTGTCTCCAGGACAGCTGGACTCCTGAAGTGGTGGATGGAGTCAGGGACCAGTACAGTCACCCTCTAATCCATGAGGAAGCAGTAAGGGACCTGCTGCGTCATTTGGATCCTCACAAGTCCATGGGACCAGATGGGATCCACCCTAGGCTGCTGAGAGAGCTGGCAGCTGAGATGGCCAAGCCACTCTCCATCATTTATCAGCTCACTGCAGAGGGACCTGGCCAGGCTGGATGGGTGGGCAGAGGCCAATGGGATGCGATTTAACAAGGCCAAGTGCAGGGTTCTGCACTTTGGCCACAACAACCCCAAGCAGCGCTATAGGCTGGGGACTGAGTGGCTGAGAGCAGTCAGGAGGAAAGGGACCTGGGGGTACTGATAGATAGTAGCTGAAGATGAGCCAGCAGTGTGCCCAGGTGGCCAAGAGAGCCAATGGCATCCTGGCCTGCATCAGGAACAGTGTGGCCAGTAGGACAAGGGAGGTTATTCTGCCCCTGTGCTCAGCACTGCTCAGGCCACCCCTTGAGTGCTGTGTCCAGTTCTGGGCCCCTCAATTCAAGAAAGATGTTGAGGTGCTGGAACATGTCCAGAGAAGGGCAACAAAGCTGGTGAGGGGCCTGGAGCACAAATCCTATGAGGAGAGGTTGAGGGAGCTGGGCCTGTTTAGCCTGGAGAAGAGGAGGCTCAGGGGTGATCTTATTACTGTCTACAACTACCTGAAGGGACACTGTAGCCAGGTGGGGGGTGGCCTCTTCTCCCAGGCAACCAGCAACAGAACAAGGGGACACAGTCTCAAGTTGTGCCAGGGTAGGTATAGGCTGGATGTTAGGAAGAAGTTCTTCACAGAGAGAGTGATTGGCATTGGAATGGGCTGCCCAGGGAGGTGGTGGAGGCACCGTCCCTGGGGGTCTTCAAGAAAAGACTGGATGAGGCACTTAGTGCCATGGTCTGGTTGACTGGATAGGGCTGGGTGATAGGTTGGGCTGGATGATCTTAGAGGTCTCTTCCAACCTGGTTGATTCTATGATTCTATGATTCTCTTGCTTAAGCAGATTCTCCAGGACTGAGTCCAGGCTGGTTGTGAATATCCCCATAGATTGATACTCCCCACAGCCCCCCCTGAGCAGACTGTGTCACTGTTTGGCCACCCTCACAGTAAAGGTGCATTTCTTGTGTTTCAGTTTGCACTTGCTGCTTCTTGTCCTGTCACTGGGTCCTGTTGAGAAGTTGCTTTAAGTAGCTACAAGAAAGACACTGAGGTGATGGAGCAGATCCAAAGAACAACAACAAAGCTGGTGAAGGGTTTGGAGCACAAGTTTCCTGCAGAGTGGCTGAGGGAACTGGGGCTGCTTAGCCTGGAGCAAAGGAAGCTCATGGGAGACCTCTTCACTCGAACTACCTGAAAGGAGGTTTTGCAAGGTGGAGATATACGTCTGTTCTCACAAGCAGTAACTGACAGGAGAGGAGGCAGCCTCCAGTCGTGCAGGGGAAGGTTCAAGTTGGACATTAGGAGCAGTTTTTCACTGAAAGGGTTTTCAAGCCCTCAAACAGGCTGCCCAGGGAAGGACTGCAGCTTTCACCCCTGGGGGGACTTTACACACATGTAGATGTGGTGCAGTGGGACACAGTCTTGGGCCTATTGAGTTAACAGGTGGACTGGATGACCTTAAAGGTCTTTTCCAGCCTGAATGATAACTGACTGAAATCCACCTGCTTTCATAGCTCTTGTAAAACCAAGTAACCATCCTCAACTTTTTTCTAGTCTGAATATTAATAACAGCATCAGAACTAGATCATAGAATCACAGAATAACGAGGTTGGAAGAGACCTCCAAGCTGATCCAATCAAACCTAGCATCCAGCCCTAGACAATCAACCAGACCATGGCACTAAGTGCCCCAGCCAGGCTTGGCTTCAACACCTCCAGCCACAGAGACTCCAGCACCTCCCTGGGCAGCCCATTCCAATGCCAATCACTCTCTCTGCCAGGAACTTCCTCCTAACATCCAGCCTAGACCTCCCCTGCCACAACTTGACATGGAATATTTCCAGGTATGAGGCCTCAACTACCTCTCTGGGCAACCTGTTAGTATTCCACCACCCTTGTGGTAAGGAATCATAGAATCAACCAGGTTGGAAGAGACCTCCAAGCTCATCCAGTCCAACCTAGCACCCAGCCCTATCCAATCAACTAGACCATGGCACTAAGTGCCTCATCCAGGCTTTTCCTTATAAATCTTGTTTTGGTACTGAAAGGCCCTGTACAGACAAGAGAGTGAGCCCAGTCCTAATGCCAACTCCAGAGGTGATGAAAAGACCAATGCCCTGGGGCACAGCCCTGTGAGGAGATGCTGAGGGAGCTGGGGGTGTGCAGCCTGCAGCAGAGGAGGCTCAGGGCAGAGCTCATTGCTGTCTGCAGCTGCCTGAAGGGAGGCTGTAGCCAGGTGGGGTTGGGCTCTGCTGCCAGGCAAGCAGCAAGAGAAGAAGGGGACAGAGTGCCAAGTTGTGCTGGGGCAGGTCTAGGCTGGATGTTGTTAGGAAGTTGTTGTCAGAGAGAGTGATTGGCATTGGAATGGGCTGCCCAGGGAGGCGGTGGAGTTGCTGTGCCTGGAGGTGTTGAAGCCAAGCCTGGCTGGGGCACTTAGTGCCATGGTCTGGTTGCTTGGCCAGGGCTGGGTGCTAGGTTGGAGCGGATGAGCTTGGAGCTCTCTTCCAACCTGGTTGATTCTGTGACTTCTATGACTGGCCAGGGCTGGGTGCTAGGTTGGACTGGATGAACTTGGAGGTCTCTCCCAGCTGGCGGACTCTGTGATGCTGATTCCATGCAAGAGGCTTCGCCGAGCCCTGCCTGGCGGACACTGACCCAGCCCCACGTGTTAGGGCTCCTCTGCTCTAACACAGCGTCACAGACACAGCGCCGAGGCGCTCAAACTCCGCTCCAAAGCCTGACATTCCCGACGCCTTTGCCCGCGTTGCCCTTAAGCCAGAAAGCCACAGAGCCGCTCAGACTCGCCCCCAGCCTCAGGGAGGACGCCGGAGATGTGCCCTGCTCAGCACGGACAGCGCGGCCCCCGCCACCACACCGCGGGCTGTTCGGAGAGCCGGAGCCGCCTCCTAGGAGAGCAGCCCTTCCCTCGGCCACAGCCGCTCCCGGCGGTGCCCCCAGCCCCACCGGCGCGGCCCGTCCCGGTCTCTCCCCGCGGGGAGCCGCACTCACGCTCCGCCAGCATCGCCATCTTGGGGACCTTCCTGCCTCCGCGGCGCTCGCAGCGCAGCGCAGCCAGGCCCCGGCCCGGGCGGAGCTCTGCCGGCTGGGCGCGGACAGGCGCGGCCGAGACAGTGCCTGATGGAAAAGGCTCGCAGCGGCCGAGCGCAGCGCAGCGCAGCCGGGGCAGCGGGGAGCCGGCCGGGGCGCGGGGGGACCGCGGGGTCAGGGCATCCGACAGGGCTGGAAGGGACCACAGGGATCATGGAATCAGTCAGGGCTGGGAGGGACCACAGGGATCAGAGAATCAGTCAGGGCTGGAAGGGACCACAAGGATCAGAGAATCAGTCAGGGCTGGAAGGGACCACAGGGATCAGAGAATCAGTCAGGGCTGGGAGGGACCACAGGGATCATGGAATCGGTCAGGGGTGGAAGGGACCACAAGGATCAGAGAATCAGTCAGGGCTGGAAGGGACCACAGGGATCAGAGAATCAGTCAGGGCTGGGAGGGACCACAGGGATCATGGAATCGGTCAGGGCTGGAAGGGACCACAGGGATCATGGAATCGGTCAGGGCTGGAAGGGACCACAAGGATCAGAGAATCAGTCAGGGCTGGGAGGGACCACAGGGATCATGGAATCGGTCAGGGCTGGAAGGGACCACAGGGATCATGGAATCGGTCAGGGCTGGAAGGGACCACAAGGATCAGAGAATCAGTCAGGGCTGGGAGGGACCACAGGGATCATGGAATCGGTCAGGGCTGGAAGGGACCACAGGGATCATGGAATCGGTCAGGGCTGGAAGGGACCGCAAGGATCAGAGAATCAGTCAGGGCTGGAAGGGACCACAGGGATCATGGAATCAGTCAGGGCTGGAAGGGACCACAGGGATCATGGAGTCGGTCGGGGCTGGAAGGGACCACAAGGATCAGAGAATCAGTCAGGGCTGGAAGAGACCACAAGGATCAGAGAATCAGTCGGGGCTGGAAGGGACCACAAGGATCAGAGAATCATAGAATCAGTCAGGGTTGGAAGGATCCACAAGGATCAGAGAATCAGTCAGGGTGATCTTGTATAGGTGATCCTGCTCTGGCAGGGGGGTTGGACTGGATGAGCTTTGGAGGCACCTTCCAGCCCCTGGGGTCTTGGAGTGTTGTAATAACCCTGAACTCACCGTGGCTGCGTCTTGGTGTACTGCTCAAAGGTGTCTTAGCAGCACCAGCTGAAGCCTCGGGGAAATTCCATCTTTATGTCCATTTTCAAAGTGTTAAAGGTTCTGTACCAAACCCTCCCTGTAACATCAGCCAAGTGCTTGTTGTCTTACTTCAGAAGTGGGTAAAAGAGGACTTTCTGTCTTTCTGCAACAAGATTTTGGAGCAGTTTGATCTGAACCAGACAGAGAAGAGATGCTTTGCAGTCAGTCGGGTCAGAAGCAGAAAGACAGACTTTTAGCATGCAGGAGGCTTCCTGCAGATTTCTTTGGTTTGGGGCAGTTTTAATCTGAAGTGTTTTGATTTGCCCTTGGAATGAGCTGCCTAGGGAGGTGGTGGAGTCTCCATCCCTGGAGGTGGTCAAGCAAAGACTGGAGGAGGCACTTAATTGCCATGGTCTGGTTGATTGGATAGGGCTGGGGGTAGGTTGGACTGGATGATCTTCCTGGTTGATTCTATGATTCTATGATTGTGTTGAGGTTAATGATTAGAGTGCCAAGAGCAGAGATCCAGGCTCTTCTCAGTGATGCTCAAGGACAGGACTAAGGGGCAATGGGTGGAAGTTGAGGCATAGGAAGTTCCATGGAAACATGAGGAAGAATTTTTTTCTCACTCTGGGGGTGACAGAGCACTGGAACAGGCTGCCCAGGGGGGTTTTGTAGTCTCCCTCTCTGGAGCTACTCAAAACCTGCCTGGATGTGTTCCTGTGTGATCTGATATGGGTGATCCTGCTGTGGCAGGGGAGTTGAGTTAGATGATCTTTCAAGGTCCCTTCCAGCCCTTGACATTCTGTGGTTCTGTGATGTTGTGGTGACAGGTTTGAGTGGTTCTGTGTAAGAATCAGGGGGAAGGCCAAGAAGGTAGGCATCCTAGTTGGAGTCTCTTATAGACCACCCACCCAGGATGAAGAAAGGAAGAAGAAAATATCCTGTAGTCACCTGGAAGAAGTCTCATGATCACTACTCCTTGGTTCTCTTGAGGGACTTCAGCTTCCTTGATGACTGCTGGAAATAAAACACAGCAGAGAGGGAGCAGTCCTGGAGAGTATGTGGAGGATAACTTCCTGACACAGATGGTGGTGGAGCCAGCTAGGGAAGGTACCCTGCTGGATCTGCTGTTTGTGCTCAGAGAAGGACTGGTGGGTGATGTAGCAGCTGGAGATCATCTTGGGCACAGCAATCACAAAATGGTACATGGAGGTTTTGTACTGTGTTCATGGGGTGTGTCCATCCTGTCTTTTGCCCATACTGACTTGACTTCTGTCTTTCCATTTCATTGTGGGGTTCTGAAGTGCGGAGCTCTGCTGCCTCTGCTGTCTCATCCCCAGCTTTGAGTGTCCTAAGTGTTCTCTGTGCCTTGAGTCAGGTCATTAACAGGAGTACTGAGTTCTAACAGGATCAGAACAGATGGCCCACCACTCTTTCTAGATCAAATCCTTCCATTTGGATGACAACTGGATTAGAGCTCTCCCAGATCAGCTTTTCAAACTGCTTTGCCTCCTTGTTTTTCAATTTAGATTACATCCCCCTATTTGCATTTAGATTACATTCCCCTAGTTTCTAAAGGCTGTAGAGATAAAGCAAGCAGAAATTAAGACAGTGTCTTTCCCCCTGTAAGACTCATTGTCAGACAGCAAAGTTAGATTGGTACAGTGGAGCTTGGTCTTGGCAAATCTATAAACTTAGAAATAGATGTTGATTTATTTTTAGTTAGTTTGTAGTCATTTCCTACTAAACCAGCAGCTCTGACTGCCCCAGTTCCTCCTTTAAAGCATCAAAAGAGGATTGAGTCCAGCATCAAGTAAGTTTGCAGATGACACCAAGCTAGGAGCAGGTGTTGATCTGTTGGAAGGTAGGAGAGCCCTGCAGAGGGACCTGGACAGGCTGGATGGGTGGGCAGAGGCAAATGGGATGAGATTTAACAAGGCCAAGTGCAGGGTTCTGCACTTTGGCCACAACAACCCCAAGCAGCACTACAGGCTGGGGACTGAGTGGCTGGAGAGCAGCCAGGAGGAAAGGGACCTGGGGGTACTGGTAGACAGTAAGCTGAAGATGTGCCAGCAGTGTGCCCAGGTGGGCAGCAGAGCCAATGGCATCCTGGCCTGCATCAGGAACAGTGTGGCCAGTAGGACAAGGGAGGTTCTTCTTCCCCTGTACTCAGCACTGCTCAGGCCACACCTTGAGTACTGTGTCCAGTTCTGGGCCCCTCAATTCAAGAAAGATGTTGAGGTGCTGGAACATGTCCAGAGAAGGGCAACAAAGCTGGTGAGGGGCCTGGAGCACAAATCCTATGAGGAGAGGCTGAGGGAGCTGGGCCTGTTTAGCCTGGAGAAGAGGAGGCTCAGGGGTGATCTTATTACTGTCTACAACTACCTGAAGGGGCATTGTAGCCAGGTGGGGGGTGGCCTCTTCTCCCAGGCAAGCAGCAATAGAACAAGGGGACACAGTCTCAAGTTGTGCCAGGGTAGGTATAGGCTGGATGTTAGGAAGAAGTTCTTCCCAGAGAGAGTGATTGGCATTGGAATGGGCTGCCCAGGGAGGTGGTGGAGGCACCGTCCCTGGGGGTGTTCAAGAAAAGCCTGGATGAGGCACTTAGTGCCATGGTCTAGTTGATTGGTTAGGGCTGGGTGCTAGGTTGGACTGGATGATCTTGGAGGTCTCTTCCAACCTGGTTGATTCTATGATTCTAAAATGGTCCTTTTGTAGTGTTCCAAACAACATCTAACCACATCAGAACTCCTCAGTGTGTGTGTTCTCACCAGGCTTTCTCCTTTTTTGCCAGTCCTCTGTGTACTTTCAGGTCACATTCATCATGCTTGACAGGCATGAAGACAAATAAATCAAGGCCAAGTGCAAGGTCCTGCACCTGGGTAGGGGTAATCCTCACTATCAATACAGGCTGGAGGGTGATATAGTTGAGAGTAGCCCAGGCTCTCCCCTTGTGGGTAGTGGTGGATGAAAAGCTGGACTACAACTGCCTTAAAGGAGGTTGCAGTGAGGCAGAGGTTAGTCTCTTCTCCAAGACAAGAGGAAATGGCCACAAGTTGCACCAGGGGAGCTTTAGGTTAGACATTAAGTACAATTTCTTCCCCGAAGAAGACTGGATGATGCACTTAGTGCCATGGTCTGGTTGACTGGACAGGGCTGGGTGCTAGGTTGGACTGGCTGAGCTTGGAGGTCTCTCCTGACCTGGTTGATTCTGTGATTCTTTGATTCTGTGAAAGGGTTGTCTAAGCCCTGGAACAGGCTGCCCAGGGCAGCAATGGAGTCTCCATCCCTGGAAGGATTTAAAACACATGTAAATGCAGTGCTGAGGGAGCTGGGGGTGTGCAGCCTGCAGAAGAGGAGGCTCAGGGCTGACCTCGTTGCTGGCTATAACAACCTGAAGGGAGGCTGTGGCCAGGTGGGGTTGGTCTCTTCTGCCAAGCAAGCAGCAACAGAACAAGGGGACAGAGTGTCAAGTTGTGCCAGGGCAGGTCTAGGCTGTATGTTAGGAGGAAGTTGTTGTCAGAGAGAGTGATTGGCATTGGAATGGGCTGCCCAGGGAGGTAGTGGAGTCTCTGTGCCTGGACGTGTTGAATCAAAGCCTGGCTGAGGCACTTAGTGCCATGACCAGGGCTGGGTGCTAGGTTGGACTGGCTGAGCTTGGAGGTCTCTTCCAACCTGCTTGATTCTGTGATTCTGTGGTTTATTGCTGGGTTAATAGTTAGACTTAACGATCCTAGAAGTATTTCCCAACCCAAACGAGTCTGTGATTCTACGAGGCCTCCATCACATTGACCACAGTGTTGTGCGTGCCTTCATGATCAAATAGTCACTTACTTGGCTTGAGCTGCTTCACACCAGCCAAAAGCTGCTCCGTTGTTTCGGTTCTGGAGGGCTGTGAGGCTTCTCGCTGCGAGCTGGGTGCAGTACTGGGTGTGTCCGCTAGGCGGCAGCATCCCCCGCGTTCGGCTCAGCTCTGCTGTGCTCCGAAGGCATCCCCCCAGGAGGAAGCTCGGCAGCAGTTTGTATTAAACGATGCCCTGAGGATGAGATTTGTTTCTCCTTTGCGTTTGAAACTTAATATACGACTACATCAGAGCACCTCTGCTTCCAAAGCTGCCTTACTCCCCTGCTTGCAAAGAATCACAGCTCGACACACAAGTGAGATATACCTGCTTTAATCATTGCTGGCTGTACTTGCTTAAGAGCAGGGCTTGAGGTCATGGTTCAGATTATTCTACAGAGAGGTAGACACAGTTCTGGCAAATTACAGTATCACAGTATCACAGTATCACAGTATCACCAAGGTTGGAAGAGACCTCACAGATCATCAAGTCCAACCCTTTACCACAGTGCCCAAGGCTAGACCATGGCACCAAGTGCCACATCCAACCTTGCCTTGAACTGCCCCAGGGACGACGACTCCACCACCTCCCCAGGCAGCCCATTCCAGTGCCTAATGACTCTCTCAGTGAAGAACTTTCTCCTCACCTCGAGCCGAAATTTCCCCTGGCGCAGCCTGAGGCTGTGTCCTCTTGTTCTGGAGCTGGCCACCTGAGAGAAGAGAGCAACCTCCTCCTGGCCACAACCACCCCTCAGGTAGTTGTAGACAGCAATAAGGTCACCCCTGAGCCTCCTCTTCTCCAGGCTAAACAACCCCAGCTCCCTAAGCCTCTCCTCGTAGGGCTTGTGCTCGAGGCCTCTCACCAGCCTCGTCGCCCTTCTCTGGACACGCTCAAGCATCTCAGTGTCCTTCCTAAACTGGGGGGCCCAGAACTGAACGCAGTACTCGAGGTGTGGTCTGACCAGTGCAGAGTACAGGGGCAGAATGACCTCCCTGCTCCTGCTGACCACACCATTCCTGATGCAGGCCAGGATGCCACTGGCTCTCTTGGCCACCTGGGCACACTGCTGGCTCATGTTCAGGCGGGTGTCAATCAGTACCCCCAGATCCCTCTCTGTCTGGCTGCTCTCCAGCCACTCCGACCCCAGCCTGTATCTCTGCATGGGGTTGTTGTAGCCAAAGTGCAGCACCCTGCACTTGGAGCTATTGAACCCCATCCCATTGGCCTCTGCCCATCTGTGCAGGCGGTCAAGGTCCCGCTGCAGAGCCCTTCTGCCCTCCAGCTCAGTCACATCTGCCCCCAGCTTAGTGTCATCTGCAAACTTGCTGATGACTGACTCGATGCCCTCATCCAGATCATCTATGAAGATGTTAAAGAGGATGGGGCCCAGCACAGATCCCTGAGGGACACCACTAGTGACTGGCCGCCAGCTGGATGTGGCACCATTCACCACCACTCTCTGGGTCCGGCCCTCCAGCCAGTTCCTAACCCAGCACAGAGTGTTACCATCCAAGCCGCGGGCTGACAGCTTAGCCAGCTTAAAGACCTGATCCTAAAAATACAACACCCATTTAATTACCTGAATATGTGCAGGGGCAGTGAAATGAGGCAATAAGCACAAAAAGAGAAGGTTCCATCCAGGGGTAATTAATGTATTTCCCTAGATCCTTACTCCGTTCCTTACTCAGCTCCTTACTCCTATTTCCTTAGTTCCCTGAGTAAGATCTGGTGTCACAGGAAAGAAAAAAAAATTGTCTGCCTTGATATGTATGTTTGTCTTTGTGTTTTCTTCTAAGAGAAAGAACAGCTGATAGGGATGATTAGAACCTTCTAAGAACAGAGCCTGAAACCCTATTCCCAGAGTGCTTGGACTAGTTGAAATGCAGCTCTTCTCTGAAAAATAA
>NC_087270.1:40925004-41017504 GCF_015220805.1 Pogoniulus pusillus
TATGCCAGGGACCCCTATAAGGGGAGATACTTCCCTTTGCTGCAGGCTCTCTTTGAAGCCCTTAGTCCAGTACAGAGGCTGATGACTGAACCTAATACCTGGTGAGGTTACAACTAAAGGAATGTTTGGTCTTCCAGCCTCAAGAAGCATTTCAGTTTCAGATTTTATGACATTGTAGCTGTAGGTGAACTGATCCCTTTTCATAATGGGGGAGGAGACAGAGAAAAAGGTGGCAAAGATCACTGAGGAAAACTGGTAGAATCATAGAATCACTCAGGGTGGGAAGGGACCACAAGGAGCAGCCAGTTCCAACCCCCCTGCCATGCCCAGGGACACCCTACCCTAGAGCAGGCTGCACACAGCCTCACACAGCCTGGCCTCAAACACCTCCAGCCATGGGACCTCAACCACCTCCCTGGGCAACCCATTCCAGCCTCTCACCACTCTCCTGCTCAACAACTTCCTCCTCACTTCCACTCTGACTCTCCCCACCTCCAGCTTTGCTCCATTCCCCCCACTCCTGCCACTCCCTCACAGCCTCAAAAGTCCCTCCCCAGCTTTTTTGTAGCCCCCTTCAGATCCTGCAAGGCCACAAGAAGGTCCCCTGGGAGCCTCCTCTGCTCCAGCCTGCACAGCCCCAACTCTTTCAGTCTGTGCTCACAGCAGAGCTGCTGCAGCCTCTGAGCATCCTCCTGGCCCTGCTCTGGACACACTCCAGCATCTCCACATCCCTCTTGTAATGGGGGCTCCAGAACTGGATGCAGAACTGGTAGCTGCCAGTTCCTCATCTCTCAGGCTTTTACTCCATTACACAGCTGCCAGCTATGCTGTTCAGTTCTGCAGAGCTGATGAGATGCCCAGGGCCAACAGATTTCCTCCCTAGAGAACCTGTAGAGCCTTTTCAGGCCCTGTGAGAACAGGCATCTTCACACAGCTCCAGCACTTCAGCTCCAACCCCACTTTATCAGCAAGCAAAGAGGGAATCTGACCCCAGCTCATCCAGACTTTATCCCCAGCCTCTTAAGATCTGAGCTTTGAAGGATGCTGGGAAGATGTGCAGATGTGGTGCTTAGTGATATGGCATAGTGGTGGACTTGGCATTGCTGGGTTAACACTTGGACTTGATGATCTTAAAGGTCTTTTCCAAGCTAGACAACTCTGTGAAGAGTTAGGCAGGTGTGGAGATGTGTCTTTTTCTGGGGCTCTGTTGCAGTGATGCCTCTGGTACCATGGGAGATCTGGGGCTCTGCTGAAGTGATGTCCCTGGTACTATGGGAGATCTGGGGCTCTGCTGAAGTGATGTCCCTGGTACCATGGGAGATCTGGGGCTCTGCTGAAGTGATGTCCCTGGTACCATGGGAGATCTGGGGCTCTGCTGAAGTGATGTCCCTGGTACCATGGGAGATCTGGGGCTCTGCTGAAGTGATGTCCCTGGTACCATGGGAGATCTGGGGCTCTGCTGAAGTGATGTCCCTGGTACCATCAGAGATGCCTCAGGAGAGCTGAGATGTCCACACAACAGTGCAGCAGGCAGCAGACAGTGAAAGGCAGCAGAGCAGAAGCTCTGCAAGAGGGGAAGGAAAACACAGTTGTGTTACCCACTGCAGCAAGGCAAGAAGAGAAAGAGACAGGGAAACGAAGGCAGGAGGAGAGGAAAACCCCGAGGTAAGCTGGAGCAAGCTGTTTGGGAGCCGAGGTGCTGCCGGGGGGCTGGCAGAGGGGGCTGACATGTTTGCTGGCAGGGGGGGCTGACATGTTTGCTTTCCCTGCGTTCCCCTGCAGTCGGCTTCCCGCCGCGTTGGCCTCTCTTGTGCCAACTGCCACACGACGACGACCACGCTGTGGCGCAGGAACGCCGAGGGGGAGCCTGTCTGCAACGCCTGCGGACTCTACATGAAGCTCCACGGGGTAAGCTCCTCGCCGGGCTCTGCTCCCCGCGGCACTGGCAGAGGCAAGGGGGGAGCTGTCCAGTGAGGATGATGGGGGACTCGAGTATCTCTGCCGCGAAGAAAGGCTGTCGAGTCTGGAGGAGAGAAGGCTGAGAGGGATCTGATCAATGCCTATGAATATCAGAGGGGTGGGTGTTGAGTAGCTGAGGCCAATCTCTGTTTGGTGGTCAGTGGTAACAAGACAAGGAGCAATGGCTACAAGCTGGGAACACAGAAGTTTTGACCTCAACATGAAGGGAAACTTCTTTACAGTAAGGGTGATGGAGCCCTGGAGCAGGCTGCTCAGAGAGGTTGTGGAGTCTCCTTCTCTGGAGCTTTCCAAACCTGCCTAGATGCATCCCTGTGCACTTAGTGCCATGGTCTGGTTGGTTGGCCAGGGCTGGGTGCTAGGTTGGACTGGCTGAGCTTGGAGGTCCCTTCCTGTGCAGCCTGCCTTTGGTGATCCTGCTTTAGCTGAGGGGTTGGGCTCAGTGATCTCTGGAAGTCTCTCCCAACCCCTGTGAGTCTGTGGCTCTGTTTTCATGAAGCCTACAGAGAAGAGCTGGAATCTTGTTCTCTTAGATGACCTCATGACCACACAGAAAGCAGTGATGTTTTCTCTTTGGCTCTGCAGGTCCCCAGGCCTTTAGCAATGAGGAAAGAGGGCATCCAGACGAGGAAGCGCAAGCCAAAGAACCTGAACAAAACCAAACCAGCAGCAGGTAAGCACTGGACAAGGGAGTTGTACATGGAGCTGTGTGCCCTGGTGCTGCTTCTGACCAGCCAGTGCTGTGACTCAGCCAGCCAGCCACAGAACAGGCTGACTCTTCACAAGTGGGGGTATCTGGATGCTTCCCAGCAGTAACCAAGACCTCTCCATTGCTTTTTCTGAAAGTGTTTAGTTTATTTTTATTTCTGCTAACTTTGGTCTTTGGGCAGAGCCTGATGTACTGTCTGCTGGTCAAGAGCTGGCTGGAAGGCTGGGCTCAGAGAGTGGTGGTGGATGGTGACACAGCCAGTTGGCAGCTGGCACTAGTGCTGTGCCCCAGGGATCAGTGCTGGGCACAGGCTTGTTCAATGTCTTTATTGATGATCTGGAGCAGGGGATTGAGTCCAGCAGCAGGAATTTTGCAGATGACACCAAGCTAGGAGCAGCTTTGGAGCTGATGGAGGGTAGGAGAGCCCTGCAGAGGGACCTGGCCAGGCTGCATGAGTGGGTAGAGGCCAATGGGATGAGATTGAACAAGGCCAAGTGCAGGGTTCTGCACTTTGGCCACAACAACCTCTAAGCAGCACTACAGGCTGGGGCCAGAGTGGCTGAGAGCAGCCAGGTAGAGAGGGAGCTGGAGGTTCTGGCAGAGAGGAGCTGAAGCTGAGGCAGCAGTGCCCAGGTGGGCAGCAGAGCCAATGGCATCCTGGGCTGACTAAGGAGCAGTGTGGGCAGCAGGACAAGGGAGGTTCTTCTGCCCACCCCTGTGCTCAGCACTGCTCAGGCCACCCCTGGAGTGCTGTGTCCAGTTGTGGTCTCCTCCATTCAAGAGAGATGTTGAGGTGCTGGAAGGTGTTTGGAGAAGGGCAGCAAGGCTGGGGAGGGGCCTGGAGCACAGCCCTGTGAGGAGAGGCTGAGGGAGCTGGGGGGGTGCAGCCTGCAGCAGAGGAGGCTCAGGGCAGAGCTCATTGCTGCCTGCAGCTGCCTGCAGGGAGGCTGTAGCCAGGTGGGGTTGGGCTCTGCTGCCAGGCAAGCAGCAACAGAACAAGGGGACACAGTCTCAAGTTGTGCCAGGGGAGGTCTAGGCTGGATGTTGTTAGGAAGTTCCTGGCAGAGAGAGTGATTGGCATTGGAATGGGCTGCCCAGGGAGGTGGTGGAGTCTGTGTGCCTGGAGGTGTTGAAGCCAAGCCTGGCTGGGGCACTTAGTGCCATGGTCTGGTTGATTGGCCAGGGCTGAGCTTGGAGCTCTCTTCCAGCCTGCTTGATTCTATGACTCTATTCTATGACTCTGTGTTCCCTACAGGTCCATCCAGCAGCGAGAGTCTTACCCCAACCACCAGCTCCACCAGCAGCAGCAGCAGCAGTGCCACGGCCGCTGAGGAAATGCGCCCCATCAAAACAGAACCTGGGCTGTCATCTCATTATGGGCACCCCAGCCCAGTTTCTCAGGTACAGAGGGGAGATGGTGGCAGTGGGATGAAGATGGGAACTAGGATAGTGCCCCAGGGATTCAGTGCTGGGTCTGGTCACAGAATCACAGAACTTTAGAGATTGGAAGGGACCTCCAGAAATCATTGAGTCAAACTTCCCTGCCCAGGCAGCATCACCCAGGGTAGTTCACACAGAAATGCATCCAGGAGGGTTTTGAAAGTGTCCAACCCCCCTGGGAAGCCTGTTCCAGTGCTCTGTCACCCTCACCATAAAGAAGTTTCTCCCCGTGTTGAGGAGACCTTCTATGTTCCAGTTTGGAGCTGCTGCTCCTTGTCTTATTGCTGCACACCACTGGAGATTGGCCCCAGCCACTCAACACCCACCCCTCAGATACTTGTATACATTGATCAGATCTCCTCTCAGAAACTGTTCTCCAGACTAATCACCCCCAACATCTTTATCAATGACACTGATGAGGGGACAGGCAGTCAAAGTGTCTGCTCAGCAGGTTTGCTGATGATACAAAGCTGGGAGGCTTGGCTGATGCAGCTGAAGGCTGTGAGGCCATACAGTGAGACTTGGACAGACTGAGAGCTGGGCACAGAGGAACCAGATGAGGTTCAACAAGGACAAGTGCAGAGTCCTGCACCTGGGGAGGAACAAAAACCTGCACCAGCACAGGTTAGGAGGTGATCTTCTGGAGAGCAGCCCTGTGGAAAAGGACTTTGTAGTCCCAGTGGACAAGAAGCTATCCATGGCACAGCAATGTGCCCTTGTGGCCAAGAAGGCCAGTGGGATCCTGGAGTGTAGAAGAAGAGTATGACCAGCAGATCAAGGGAGGTTCTCCTTCCCCTCTACTCTGCCCTGGTGAGACCTCATCTTGAATACTGCCTCCAGTTTTGGGCTCCCCAGTTTCAGAGGGACAGGGATCTGCTGGAGAGAGTCCAATGGAGGGCCACAAGGATGACAAAGGCACTGGAGCACTGCCTGATGAGGAAAGGCTGAGGGACCTGGGGCTGTTTAGTCTGGAGAAGAGAAGACTGAGAGGGGATCTAAAAAATGTGTATAAATGTGTGAGAGATGGGTGTAAAGAAGGAAGGGACATGGATAGCTTCTGCTCACTTGTGCCTTGTGATAGGACAAGGGGGAGTGGATATAAATCACAGCACAGAAAGTTCCACCTCAGCATCAGGAAGAATTTCTTCACTGCAAAGGTCATAGAGCACTGGAGCAGGCTCCCCAGAGAGGCTGTGGAGTCTCCTTCTCTGGAGAATTTCAAGCCCCATCTGGATGTGTTCCTGTGCGACCTGCACTAGATTCTATGGTCCTGCTCTGGCAGGGGGGGTTGGACTCCATGACCTCCAGAGGTCATAAAATCAAGCAGGTTGGAAGAGAGCTCCAAGCTCAGCCAGCCCAACCTAGCACCCAGCCCTGGCCAAGCAACCAGACCATGGCACTAAGTGCCCCAGCCAGGCTTGGCTTCAACACCTCCAGGCACACAGACTCCACCACCTCCCTGGGCAGCCCATTCCAATGCCAATCACTCTCTCTGCCAGGAGCTTCCTCCTAACATCCAGCCTAGACCTGCCCTGGCACAGCTTGAGACTGTGTCCCTTTCTTCTGTTGCTGCTTGCCTGGCAGCAGAGCCCAACCCCACCTGGCTACAGCTTCAGGTCCCTTCCAACCCCTACCATCCTGTGATACTGTGACAGTAGGCATGGTGAGAAGAACATCCTTCAAACCTCAGTAGAAACCCCTTTTCAAACCAAGGACCTAGGAACTCACAGTAAGCTCTGGGATGGAGCAAAGTTCCACCTTCTTGTCAGCATGTCTGCAGTGGAATGTAGCTTTTTAATGATGTGTGGCAGTTCTGAACACACAACAAGGAGCAGCAGCTTTGCTGACAACACAAAATTCCTTCTAGCTGGACAGGTCTCATACCAAGAAAATATCCATGCCAACATTTCTCTGTGCTGGCTGCGTGAGGAGGGATGAGAGAAACGCAGTGTGAGGAGAATTAGCTCACACTGCCCAGCTCTCACCAAGACAGTCCCTGCAAAGGCAGAGCAAACCAGCATGGCAGCAGAGAGCTGCAGACTGCAGTGCTGTGCTCTGTGCCATGTCCACCACTAGATGTCTTGGGACCAGCTCTGCCTCCACACTACCTGTGTGTCCTGCTAAGCAACAGCCAGATCTGGAAGCTGGTCTGGAAGCAGATTTAGTGACTGTGCCTTGGTTAAGCATCCCCACTGCACGGCAGCACTAAGAGACAGCAGGACAGAGAACCAGAGAATCAGTTCTGGGCCCCTCCATTCAAGAGAGATGTTGAGGTGCTGGAAGGTGTTTGGAGAAGGGCAGCAAGGCTGGGGAGGGGCCTGGAGCACAGCCCTGTGAGGAGAGGCTGAGGGAGCTGGGGGTGTGCAGCCTGCAGCAGAGGAGGCTCAGGGCAGAGCTCATTGCTGTCTGCAGCTGCCTGCAGGGAGGCTGTAGCCAGGTGGGGTTGGGCTCTGCTGCCAGGCAAGCAGCAACAGAAGAAGGAGACAGAGCCTCAAGCTGTGCCAGGGGAGGTCTAGGCTGGATGTGAGGAGGAAGCTCCTGGCAGAGAGAGTGATTGGCATTGGAATGGGCTGCCCAGGGAGGTGGTGGAGTCGCTGTGCCTGGAGGTGTTGAAGCCAAGCCTGGCTGGGGCACTTAGTGCCATGGTCTGGTTGATTGGCCAGGGCTGGGTGCTAGGTTGGGCTGGCTGAGCTTGGAGCTCTCTTCCAACCTGCTTGACTCTATGATTCTGCAATTCTGTGAAAGAGACCTGGGGGCTTCCACTGGGCAGAAGGGTGACCATGAGCCAGCAATGTGTTTTTCTGGCCATGAAGGCCAAGAGCATTCTAGGGTGTGTTAGACGAGCTGCAATTAGAAGGTCGAGATAGGGCTGGGTGCTAGGTTGGACTGGATGAGCTTGGAGGTCTCTTCTATGACTCTGTGCAAATGATCACTTCTGACATTACAGAAGAGAACAGGACATGCTGTGTGCAGCAGTAGGAAAAGCCAGGCTCTAGAAGAAGAAAGAGCCTGTCCAAAGCATTGCACCCAAGATGCAATTTGCAGCTCTACAGCAAACTGACAGACAAGTGATTACAATAGCATCAGCCCCCCTGCAGGGATTCAGATGGTCCTCTCTGGCTTGAAGCTTTGCTCACAGGGTTCTCCTTTTTCCATAGGCATTCTCAGTCTCTGCCATGTCTGGACATGGATCATCTATTCACCCTGCAATTTCAGCTCTGAAGCTTTCCCCACAGGCTTATCAGTCAGCTATCAGTCAGTCTCCACAAACCAGCTCCAAACAGGACTCCTGGAACAGCCTGGTCTTAGCTGAAAACCATGGGGACATCATAACTGCATAACCTGGTCTTCCACCCATGGACTTGAGGATTTTCCACTCGAGAGATGAAGAAGATGCAATGTAATCATCAAGTCAATGTTGTTTCCCACCCTCCCCTGTTTTCCTGTCTCCTCTCCCCTTGTGAGATGTTCCAGCAAAGAGGTAAAGAGGACTTACCTGAGGGTGCAGGAGAGCTCTTGCCAAACCACTAGAGAAGACTCAGATCTCCAAGCCACCAGTGGATTTGAAGCTTTCCTTTAAATGAGTCTATTTGCTTGTCACCACAGAAACACAAAGATGGACACAGTCCTTGAGTCCTGTTCAGTTTAAAACACCTTGCATTTAAGACTCAGGCACTGGTGGGGCAGAGACAGCTCTTTTTTTGTGCTCCCCTTCTCTCACCATCTGTTCTTTTCCTGACCAGAAGAAAATGTCACCATCTTCTTAGCACAGGCTGCTCGGGGAGGTGGTGGAGTCACTGTGCCTGGAGGTGTTGAAGCCAAGCCTGGAGGAGGCACTTAGTGCCATGGTCTGGTTGACTGGATAGGGCTGGGTGCTAGGTTGGACTGGCTGAGCTTGGAGGTCTCTTCCAACCTCATTGATTCTATGATTCTATGAAATGGAGCCAATGCCAGAAGGGTTTGCAAGCCAGACTTTGGTAGAAAGGCTTTGGTGGCTTTAGTGGATGGAATATGAACAGATGAAAGACTAAAGAAGGCCTCCCCACATTCTAAAAGCTCAACAATCCATCACAGTGTCCTCATTTGCCTAAATGGTCTGAAAAAGCTAATGGAAGTCCATATTTAAGAGTAACTCCTCCCCTATTTATCACCATGAAACCATGGGGACTGTGCTTCTGAAAGGTTGTTGGCTGAGCCTGGAGAAGATCTGTCCAAAGTCAAAGGGGGGATGCTGGAAGAAGGAAGCTTCTGGAAGCCCCCTTTAGCCATCAAATCCTGAAGGAATTTGCTGGGATCTTCCCTTACAGACAGCTACAAGCCAGGCTTAGAGATGACTGAAGAGCATAGCAAGTGAGAGATGCTCTTCCAACGCTGCTGTGCCGTTGCTTTTGGGACTCTTAATTTAATTCCTTTGTGTACTTCTGTCTTGGTTTTGGTGTTGCTGAAGCAATTTGCTTGTCCTTTCTTTTTCTAGCTGTACTCTGAGTGCCTGCTTTTTCCCCCTGACGGCTGGCTCATGACCATTTGACACATCTAACTCTCTGGGATACCCCCATTTGCAATGAGCACAGGCTCCAGCCTCTCATGGAGGTAGGCAGGGGCTGTTTCCTCTACCAAGCATGTGCATAGACTTGCTTGCCTGCAAGAGAAGCACAACTCCAGCCGTGCACAACTGCTAAACAGGACTCAGAAGCTTTTCTTGCACATTAGGCTCTCTGCAGCCAGGGAAACCCAGAAAAAGGAGCTGGAAGAGATGCTGAGAGCTCACTGACTCATTCTCTTTCCCCAAAAGGATCATTTCTACCTAGCCTAGCCCTGACTGCTCTTTCTCTAGCATGTGCTTAACAGACTCCATCACCACAGGTGCCACAGCTCCCCTGTGCCATCCAAGTGCTTCACCAGACATGTGGCCATGACATTTTCATCAACCTTTCTGAGCAGAGCCAGCTTTGCCTGGGAGGCCTCTCAGCTTTTCCTGGGACAACTCATCCTATAAGATTCTCCACTTTTGTTTCTGTCCACTCCCAAACACTCTTATTTTTCTTGCCTTCCCAGCTCCTCTCCTTCCTTCCTTTGCCATTGGAATGGGCTGCCCAGGGAGGTGGTGGAGTTGCCATCCCTGGAGGTCTTGAAGCAAAGACTGGATGAGGCACTTAGTGCCATGGTCTAGTTGATTGAATAGGGCTGGGTGTAAGGTTGGAGTGGATGAGCTTGGAGGTCTCTTCCAACCTGCTTGATTCTATGATTCTATGATTCTATGATTCCTGCATCCAGAACTCAAATACAGAACTACCAAGCAAAAAAAAACAGAAGAGGGATTGTGCATCCCTCCCAAATGTGCCATCCTCCATCTCCTACTTTTTAACATTCCCACAAAGCATGCTTCCACCCAAAGAACAAGATCCATGGCTCAGAGAAGAGGAAAGCCACGTCCATGTTTGGAGGAAAAGAATGGCACTGTATGGTCTTTCTTTGAACTCGCTGTTTTCCTCCTGATGGCAGAAAAGCTTCTTTAAGGAGAAGGATCCAACTGGACTGGTTGGGATCAAGACTGGGACTGGAGTCACAGTAGAAACCTGGACCCTTTTACATTCCCTGTGCTCTGCATAACTCAGGCTTGCAGGCTTTGGAAGGGTGATGGAGCCCCTGTGCTCCTCAGAGAAAAGCACCATGGCAGTGATGTCATGAGGAGGGTTGGATGGTGTTTGTGCCAGAGCTTCCACTCTGTCTTGCTGAGCTAATGCAGGGTCCAGACTCATTAGTGTTAATTAAAGACAAGGAAAAGGCATTTATGAAACATGAATAAAATCAAATTAAATTCTGTGATTCTGCTCAGGCCTGGCTGGCTGCAGGGAAGAGGGCAGGAATAATGAATTTGAGGTGAAAATCTCCCCCTGGGCATGGAGGTCTTCAGCCATCCTCCTCCTCCTGGGCAGGAGAGAAAGAAGCATAGCCAGCATGTTGAGGGAGGTGATTCTGTTCTCTGCTACACTCTGGTGAGAGCTCAGCTGGAGTATTGTGTCCAGCTCTGGAGTACTCAGCACAAGAAAGACATGGAGCAGATCCACAGGAGGCAAAAAACAAGACCAGAGAGCTGGAACCCCTCTGTTGTGAGGACAGGCTGAGAGAGTTGGGGTTGTTCAGCCTGGAGAAGAGAAGGCTCAGGGGAGACATCATTGAGGTCTTTCAGTATTTAAAGTGGCCTCTAGAAAAGATGGGGACAGACTTTTTTAGCAGGGCCTGTTGTGACAGGACATGGGGTGATGGCTTTAAGTAAAAGAGGGGAGATTTAGACTAGAGAGGAAGGCATTTTTACAGCGAGGTGGTGAAACACTGGCACAGGTTGCCCAGAGAGGTAATAGATGTCCCATCCCTGCAATCATCATAAGTCAGGGTGGATGCAAATGTAAGCAACCTGATCCAGTGGAAGGTGTCCCTGCTGACTGCAGAGGGGACTGGACTAGATGACCTTTAAAGCTCCCTTCCAATCCAAACCATTTTATGAGTCTATGAATTCTATGCCTCTGTAAGTGGAAGGAGAACTTTCTTGGGACCTCACTGTGAATTCCTGTCTGTAGCAGAGAAGCATGCACCATAGAGATGCCACTTGGCTAATGTACACCTTTGAGGTCTCTAGAACTATCCTGGGCAACCTGAGCAGGGGGGGAGCAGGTGGCCTCCTGGAGAGGAGCAAAAGTCCAGCCCAATGCCATGCCCCATCTCCTTTCCCATACAGATGCTCCCAGAGGTTCTGTCCAGCTTGCCTGACTATTGCACTTCTTCTAATGGGGGTTGGAACTAGATGATCCTTGTGGTCCCTTCCAACCCTGACTGATTCTGTGACTCTATGATTCTAATGTCCTCAAAGCTAAATTCCCTGGCTAATTTTTTTCTCCTGCCCTTGGAGCACACTCTGAAATCCCATCAAGGAGTCTGCTTGCAATGCAAGAGGGGGAAACCCCTTCAGAACCTGAGTCTGTCTTATGCTCCTTCAGGTTATCTAAACAACCATGGTAGAGGTCTGTAAATTGGTTCTCAGTCTTCCTCAAAGCCTTAAAACTAATCACTGAAACACAGTGAGGAGCATCTATGAGGACCCTGATAACAGAACAAGATGTCTGCATTAAGAAGGTGAGGCTCTGGGGGCTCTGAGGGTTACTTGGCTCTCTGTAGTGGCAGAACTCAGCCCTCTTGCACCACCAGCAGTAGAAGTTCAGGTATGTTTGGTTCAATTCTTTCCAGTCACCTAAAGCTGTTGCAGAGCTATTGGCCACCCTTACAGTGGAGATGTTTCTCCAAGTAAACTTTGGGTTCCAATGAGAGGTAAAATAATCAATAAATGAATTGCTCTGACTTGGAGTAAGGAGTCACTGCAGAGGTCTGGAGCCCTGGAGTCACACAGAGACCCTTCTTGTAGGCAGGAGCTGGGGCAGCCCAGGCAGGAAGACAACCACCAGAAGAGGTGGTTAAAGGGATACTCAAAGGAAACTGGGATCAAAGTGCTCCCAGTCTCAGGACACTCAGCTCATTCTGGCAGGAGAAGCAATCTGCACAATTTTGGGTTCCATCTGAGCTCTGCTTTCCTTCCTGTGATGGAGAAGGCATTCAGAGTCTGCCCTGCTAATAAAATTAGATACAGCTATTAGGCAAGGTAATTATTGCTATAATTATGGCTGTAATTTATTTCATTGAGGTGTGGTTGAGGACCGTGGGGTTGGCCAGGCCAAGCCCTACACAAAGAACCAATCCAGCCCAAAGGAGTAAGAGGGAGTGACCCAGCCCTTAAGCACATCTATAAATACAGGGGATGTGTTCCCTTAGAGGTCACCACTAATCACACACTCAAATTTTCATGTTGATAAGTTTGAAGCACCAAGTTTGGTCTCACCAAGCCAGACCTTTGCAACAGCCCAGTGGCCACCAGAGTAAAACCAGTAGATGAGAAGCAGGAGCCAGAGGGGTAGAAAGGTCATTTAACCACTTCTCAATCTCTTTCCTCTTTGTGGAAGAGCAATTATCTTGAATCACCTCAGTTCTTCTTTTGTGGATTGATCTGAAGAGTTCCATGTTTCAATCTCTCAAATCACTTCAGATCTTCTTTTGTAGCTTGGTCTGAAGAGTTCCATGTTTTACTCAATCTCTCAAATCACTTCAGCTCTTATTTGTAGCTTGGTCTGAAGAGTTCCACGTTTCACTCAATCTTCTGAATCAGTTCAGTTCTTCTTTTGTAGCTTGATCTGAAGAGTTCCATGTTTCAATCTCTCAAATCATTTCAGCTCTTCCTTTGTAGCTTGATCTGAAGAGTTCCATGTTTCAATCTCTCAGATCACTTCAGCTCTTCTTTTGGAGCTTGATCTGAAGAGTTCCATGTTTCACTCAATCTCTTGAATCACTTCAGTTCTTCTTTTGCAGACTGATCTGAAGAGTTCCATGTTTCACTCAATCTCTTGAATCACTTCAGTTCTTCTTTTGCAGACTGATCTGAAGAGTTCCATGTTTCAATCTCTCAGATCACTTCAGCTCTTCTTTTGGAGCTTGATCTGAAGAGTTCCATGTTTCACTCAATCTCTTGAATCACTTCAGCTCTTCTTTTGGAGCTTGATCTGAAGAGTTCCATGTTTTACTCCATCTTCTGAATCAGTTCAGCTCTTCTTTTGTATCTTGATCTGAAGAATTCCACATTTCAATCTCTCAGATCACTTCAGCTCTTCTTTTGGAGCCTGATCTGAAGAGTTCCATGTTTCACTCAATCTCTTGAATCACTTCAGCTCTTCTTTTGGAGCTTGATCTGAAGAGTTCCATGTTTTACTCCATCTTCTGAATCAGTTCAGCTCTTCTTTTGTATCTTGATCTGAAGAATTCCACATTTCAATCTCTCAGATCACTTCAGCTCTTCTTTTGGAGCCTGATCTGAAGAGTTCCATGTTTCACTCAATCTCTTGAATCACTTCAGCTCTTCTTTTGGAGCTTGATCTGAAGAGTTCCATGTTTTACTCCATCTTCTGAATCAGTTCAGCTCTTCTTTTGTATCTTGATCTGAAGAATTCCACATTTCAATCTCTCAAATCACTTCAGCTCTTCTTTTGGAGCTTGATCTGAAGAGTTCCATGTTTCACTCACTCTCTCAAATCATTTCTTCTTTCTCTCTCAGTCTCATGGGCTGGCTGGAGAGGGTGCAATCAAGAGGAGCTCCAGAACATTGTTAGGGAGCTTTTAAAACCCATCAGCAACTCTTAGTATAACCTTGAAGCTGTGACTAGGTCAGGGGTGGTGGTTTATTTTATTTTGTTTTCTTTTTCCCCCCCAACCATGTACAAAATTTGAAGCTTCCTGGGAAGGTCCCATGGAAATAGATGCTTACTTATAAGGGGGAGAGGGAAACCAACCAACTGAACAAGCTGTAATTATTTAAAGATGTAAAAACCTATCTCTTCTGAAGTAGTATGGCTACGATCTACCTAACTTCTACACTGTTGGAACTAATGAGAATAAAACGATGCTAATAAAACTAGAAGGCTGCTGGTGTTTGACTCTGTCCCACAGCACATCCTGGGCACCACACTGCAAAAAATACTTGGACTTGGTGGGTGAAGAACTGCTGGATAGGGAATCGGCTGGATGAGAGAGTGGTGAATCAAGGGCACAATGTCCACCTGGAGATCAGTGCCAAGGGGCGTCCCTCAGGGGTCAGTGCTGGCACCAGTGCTGTGTAACATCTCTGGCAGTGCCATTGGCAAATGAATCACTGCAGCCTCAGCAAGTGTGCAGGCACCAAGCTGTGTGGCACAGGTGACTTGCAAGAGGGCAGGGATCCATCCAGAGCTACCTGGGCAGGCTGCAGAGCTGTGCCCAGGCCAACCTCAGGACATTCAACAAGGCCAAGTGTAAGGTCCTGCACCTGAGTTGGTGCAATCCCAAGCACAGCTGCAGGCTGGATGGGGAATGGCTGAGAGCAGCCCTGAGGAAAAGGACCTGAGGGTTTGGGCTGATGAAGAACTCAACAGGAGCCTGCAGTGGGAGTGCAGCCCAGACACAACCCTGTGCTGGGCTGCAGCAAGAGCAGTGTGGGCAGTAGGGCAAGGGAGGGGATTCTGCCCCTTGGCTCTGCTCTCCTCACACCCCTCCTGCAGTCTGTGTGCAGTTCTGGAGCCCCCAGCACGAGCAGGACATGGAAGTGTTGGAGCCAGTCCAGAGGAAGCTACCAAGATGCTGAGAGGGCTGCAGCAGCTCTGCTCTGAGGACAGGCTGAGAGAGTTGTGGCTCTGCAGCCTGGAGAAGAAAAGGCTTGGGGGAGACCTTGAAGTAGCCTCCCAGTATCTGAAGGGGGCTACAGGGGGTCTGGGGAGGGACTACTGACAAGGTCTTGTAATGACAGGAGGAGGAGGAATGGGTTTGAAGTGGCAGAGGGGAGATTGAAGCTGGATGTTAGGCAGAAGTTGTTTGCAGTGAGGGTGGTGAGACTCTGGCACAGGGTGAGGGTGCTGAGACACTGGCACAGGTTGCCCAGGGAGGTTGTGGTGCACAGAAGCACCCAACGTGATCAAAGATCACGTTGGGTGCTTCTGTGCTCCACAACCTCCCTGGAGGTGTTCAAAGCCAGGCTGGATGAGACCTTGAGCAACCTGTTCTAGTGTGAGGTGTCCCGGGGCACGGCAGGGAGGTTAGAACTGGCTGATCCTCGTGGTCCCTTCCAACCCTGACTGGTGCTATGGTTCTAACAGGGGGAGACACAGGCTAGACAGGAGCAAGCCACTGTTTACACCGAGGGAGCCAGCATGTTCTCCACGCAGCAGGCAACTCTCCTAGCACAGTGGGTGGGGTGGGGGGAAAGCTGCTTAGGAGACTTTTAACAGCAGCCTGGTTTCTCTTTTCGCTCTGCTCACCAACATGCTCTTGTGCAGCATGCTGCTCTCAGCCTAACTGCTCCCAGCTGCTACACCCAGACCCCACCATCGAGCAAAAATCAGGCACCAGCAAGCTCTGTGCCTCTGTGTCTGAGCACAGCCCTCCCACAGGCACCCAACCCTTCCCATCAGTGCCCACTTCAAGTTCTCCTTAGACACCAATGCAGCTGGTGGGGTAGAGCGTTGAGCACATTTCAAATGCCTTCCTCCCCACCAGCCAATTGCAGAGCTCCTCAGCTAAACTGGGGGAGGGTCTTCCCTCTCTATAAAAGGGGGAGAGGAGGGGAGCAGGAGGGTGCTGGAGTGGGAAGGTGGTTTGTGGGGTGAGTAGTTTGTAGCGAGTGGAGGTGTTGTGAAGAGGTTTGGGCAAGCTCAGCCGCTGGGTGGTTTTGTGTATTTCAGAGTTGCAACTGCCCTTCAAGTCTAGGGAGCACTAAGCTGCTCCCTCTACAGCTCCCAGAGATGCCAGAGGGCCCTTTAGTGAGGAAGTTCCAGCTGCTGACCTCCCCTTTTGTAGGGCAAGTGGTGTCCAAGGTGGGGGGAAGCACACGGAAGATCAATAGGAACGACCTGAATGCCCTGAGGCTCCAGGACTGCCAGGTGAGTTGCACTAAAGATGCACTTCTTGGTCTGTGGTTAAGTGCGAGGCAAACAAACCACTGTTGTCCTGCACCTGGTGCATAACACCCAGCTTGTTTGGGGTGGCACACTGGCTTTGTTTCTAGCCACCAGTGTAGGTGGCATGCAGGCAAGGAGGTGGGAATGCCCTTTTTGGAGTCCTGCAAAGCTTGGGGTCAGCTCCTGTGAGGAGAGTGTTGCAGTGACGTGGCCAGGCATGGGCATGCACAGAATCATTTGCAGGTCTGAGTCAAGGATGTTAACGTGCTGGGGTCTCTGCCTTTGAAGGGATGGGGAGCTGGGGAGGGGTCTCTGCCTTTGAAGGGATGAGGAGCTGGGGAGGGGTCTCTGCCTTTGAAGGGATGAGGAGCTGGGGAGGGGTCCCTGCCTTTAAAGGGATGGGGAGCTGGGGAGGGGTCCCTGCCTTTGAAGGGAGGAGGAGCTGGAGAGGGGTCTCTACCTTTGAAGGGAGGAGGAGCTGGGGAGGGGTCCCTGCCTTTGAAGGGATGGGGAGCTGGGGAGGGGTCCCTGCCTTTGAAGGGAGGAGGAGCTGGGGAGGGGTCCCTGCCTTTGAAGGGAGGAGGAGCTGGGGAGGGGTCCCTGCCTTTGAAGGGAGGAGGAGCTGGGGAGGGGTCTCTGCCTTTGAAGGGATGAGGAGCTGGGGAGGGGTCTCTGCCTTTGAAGGGATGAGGGGTTGGGGAGGGCTCTTTGCAGGAGGTGAGAGTTGATTTCTTTAGTGTGGAGGTGCTAGAAGCAGCAGTGTTGATTCCCTTCACTGTAAACTTTGCTCCTCTTAAACCAGAAGGCAGATTTTTAACCTGCCTAGATTGATAACTGGACAGCAGCTTAACTATGAGCCAGAAAGGTCAGTGGTGTCCTGGGGAGTGGTAAAAAAGAGCAAGGGCAGCAAGGTGAGGAAGGTTCTTCCTTCCCTTCTGTTACGTTCTAGCGAGGCCACATTTGGAGCATTGTGTTCAGTTCTGGGCTCTCCAGTTTAAGAGACAGAGAACTACTGGAGATGGTTCAGCAGAGGCTATGATGATGAGAAGGGGACTGGAGCACCTCTCTGTCAAGGAGACCTGAGGCTATGTAGCCTGGAGAAGACTGAGAGGGGATCATCTAAATGCTTATCAATATTTAAAGGGCAGGTGGCAAGAGGATGGGGCCAGACTCTTTTCAGTGGTACCCAGTTACAGGACAAGGGATGATGGGCACAAAGTGGAACACAGGAAGCTCTTATCTGAACATGAGGAAAAACTTCTCCTGTGAGAGTGACAGAGCACTGGGACAGGCTGCCCAGAGAGGATGTGGAGTCTCCTCCTCTGGAAAGATTCAAACCTGCCTGGATGTGATCCTGTGCAGCAGTAGGTAGACCTGCTTTAGCCTGGGGGGGGGGGGGGTGTTTGTTGGACTAGATCTTCAGAGGTCATTTCCAGTCTCTACCATTCCATGATTCTGTGCAAAGTCTGTGCTGTGGGTGCTTGTGGGATGGTCATAGTGGGTCACTTTCACTCAGGTGATGATTTGGTCTTGCCTGTCCAAATGCTGGTGCAGCCTCATCTCTGATAACATGATAGTCTCAGCTGGGGGCACAGACATGGGCTGCCCAACAATCTTTTGTGGCTAGCCTGTGGCTTCAAAGCCATCCTTGAGTTAGGTCACCCTATCTTGAGACACTTGAGGCCAGCTCAAAGCAAAGGAGTCAAATAAGAAGCAGTGATGACACTCTGAAGCCCTCAGTGTCTATCCTGGGATGTCTTTGGCTTGATAGAAGCTTGTAAGAGGACTTTGCACTGGAGAGGCACCTGAGCACCTTGTTTCATGCAGACAAAGAAAGGCTGCTGAGAAGATGACTGCAGCTTTGATGGGCAGGCTCAGGTGCTAATGAATCCCATCTTTGGGGTGGAGTGAGGGTGCCTTCTAAAAGAGGCTGTAGAAAACAGCTGTGTGGAAGCAGCTAGAGATTACATGGATCCTCAGCATGTTCCACCCTTTTCCTCAGGTTCATGGGAAGAAATTGTACCTGGCATTCGTGGCAGCTGAAAGTCCCTTAGCGCCAGCTGCAGGAGAGACAGCGCTGCAAACGGAGGCTGCTAGCGAGGCAAGTTCTTCTGGCTATGGAGGGCAAGAAGGGGATTGTGCTCCACAGACACAGCTCCAGGATGAGGACCTGCAGGAACTCCAGCACACTGGGTCTGAGGTCCTAGATGCAGCAGAGGGTGTGAGCCACTGGCTGCGGTTCCACTTTGGCTTGTTCGGCAGCGTTCGGGCAAATGAGCTCTCCAGAGCAACAAAAGCCAACAAGAGGGGGGACTGGAAGGACCCCATACCCAGGTACTTAGTCCAGTCCTCACAAGCTCTGCTGTTTCCCTGCCTCTCCTTCTGCAGAGGCACTGAGTGTGTGGGGATGCTCTCAGCCCTGGCTTTACTCTGAGGGATGCAGTGGGTGTGGGGTTTGCTCAGATGGGGAATCCACGGTGCGCTGTGGGATGCACAGTGCCTGCCAGCCTGAGGACCGTGGCACCACCTCAGGTACAACAAGGACAACTTCTACAAAAAGCCAGACTGAGTCATACCCTGAATGCCAGGTTTTCCTTTAGCTGAGGAGAGTGGGGTGGGGGGATTAGAGAATCATAGAATCAAGCAGGTTGGAAGAGACCTCCGAGATCATCCACTCCAACCTAGCACCCAGCCCTGGCCAGTCAACCAGACCATGGCACTAAGTGCCCCAGCCAGGCTTGGCTTCAACACCTCCAGCCACACAGACTCCACCACCTCCCTGGGCAGCCCATTCCAATGCCAATCACTCTCTCTGACAAAAACTTCCTCCTAACATCCAGCCTAGACCTGCCCTGGCACAGCTTGAGATTGTGTCCCCTTCTTCTGTTGCTGCTTGCCTGGCAGCAGAGCCCAACCCCACCTGGCTACAGCCTCCCTTCAGTAGCTGTAGACAGCAATGAGCTCTGCCCTGAGCCTCCTCTGCTGCAGGCTGCACACCCCCAGCTCCCTCAGCCTCTCCTCACAGGGCTGTGCTCCAGGCCCCTCCCCAGCCTTGCTGCCCTTCTCTGGGCACCTTCCAGCACCTCAACATCTCTCTTGAATTGAGCAGCCCAGAACTAGACAGAGATGGTTCCCAGAGGTCCTTCCCTACTCCCACCATTCTGTGGCTCTCTGCTTTTCCCAGACTGGTTCTGCACTTTGAGAAGGGAGGGTTCCTTGCTTTCTACAACTGCTGGATGTACTGGTGCTCCTCTCCCAGGGCTGATCCTGCTTCCGACATCCTGTCTGGGGAGTTCCACCGTGGCCAGGCATTGGATGCTCTCCGTGCACCCCGTCCCATCTGCTACATCCTCTTAGACCAAAGACATTTTTCAGGGTTAGGTGAGTTCCAGGGCAACGAAAGAAAAGGAAGAAGGTGGGTGGAATGTCTATAGGTTCACAGAATGTCAGAGGCTGGAAGGGACCTTCAAAGCTTATCCAGTCCAGTCTCCCTGCCACAGCAGTATCCCCTACACCAGATCACACAAGAACATGTCCAGGAGGGTTTTGAATATTTCCAGAGAGGGAGACTCCACAACCCCCCTGGGCAGCCTGTTCCAGTGCTCTGGCACTCTCACAGGGAAAAAAACCCTCCTCACATTCAAATGAAACTTCCTATACCTCAGCTTCCACCCAGTGCCCCTTGTCATGTCCCTGGGCATCACCCAGCAGAGCCTGGCTCCAGCCTCCTGGCACTCACCTTTACATATTGATAAGAATTGCTGAGGTCACCTCTCAGTCTCCTCTTCTCCCAGCAGCACAGCTCCAGCTCCCTCAGGCTCTCCTCATAACAGGCTCTGTGCTGGACTCTCTCAAGCAGTTCCATGTCCCTCGTGAACTGGGGGGCCCAGAACAGGACACAGTGCTCCTAATCCAGAGCTTCTGGATGTCTGAGCCTTTCTGTGGTGGTTTAGAGCTATCACTCTAGCCCAGTTTAAAATTATTTTGGAGGTAGTTTGAATCCTACCACACTTTTATTCCTTAGCCTTATGACTTCTGGCTGGTCTTGCTGAGGAAAAGGCTTGCAGTCTATAGCCACAGGCTTCAGATGCTTGAGTGGAGTATGAAAGGCCAATGTTGCAGTGCTCAGTGAGCCATCTTGGTGTGGGTAGCTGTGTGGGCTTGTGTTTTGGATGAAAGGAAGGTTTGCTTCAAGTGTCATGGGAGGAGAACATCTTCCAGTCCAATCCCAGCTGTAAGTCTGCTTGTATGCCACCTCTGATAGAAGGAATGACATTGCTAGCTTGAGGCAGATGTCATAACCCAGAGCCATAGGTTTGCATCATCTTAACAATAAACATCTTTCTTGTTCCCTTCCAGGAAACATCATTAAGAATGAGATCCTGTACCTGGCCAAGATCCATCCATTAACACCAGGCTCTCTCTTGGCTCGCTCCGACCTGGAGCGCCTGCTTGACTATGCCATTCAGTTCAGCTCTGACTGGCTGCGCGGCAAACTCTGCGGCCAGAGGCTGCACCACCACATCTACCTGAAGAAGCAGTGTCCCCTCGGGCATGCAGTGATGAAGGAAGCCTTTGGACCCTCAGATGGCTTTAAGAGGCTTACATGGTGGTGCCCTCAGTGCCAGCCTGTGCTGCTGTCGGGGGATGGGGATTCCCCTCTCATCGAGTGACCTGGCTTTCTATGTTCATCTGCTTCTGGAGGATATCTGGGTGGTCTCTCAACTATGCTCTTAGTAGTCCCAAGGGGATCTTCATGGTTTCTTTGTTGAGTTTGTTTTGTTGGTACAGTGAGTTGATGGAGTTATGTGCTCAGTGGAGGTTACAGGAATCCTTGAAGTGCTCTGTGCCTCTGGATGCAACAAGCACTGTGACAACAGTGTAAATAGTTTGACCATTCCTGAGGTGCCTCGATCCTCCTGTGCAGAGTAGTGAATTGGAAGTGTAAGGGGTTGAAATGACCCTGTCCCTTGACCCTGGTATGGATGCAATGGCTTATGATGGAGTTAGCAAAAAGGAACATATCCCTCTGCCTCAACATGCCCATGAACTCAGTATTGGGTAATCCTGCTTCAACTTGCAGCCCAGGACCTGTGTGCAGCACTGTCATTAGGCGTGGCTAGAAATGGGAGGCTGTTCCATCTGTCAGCACAGATGCCTCCTTCCAAAGGGACAAAATAAATCTTAGCTGTGCATGGCAGAACTTGTCTCTGCACCCACAGGTGTTAGGTTTGTGGCAGAGTGACAGTTCCATTCTTGCTGTGAAAATAAACCCTTACCATTAAAAGCAGTGCTTGTGTTTTGGACTGCATCAAATTGTGATCTCCAAGGTAACATGAAAGCAGAAAGGTCTGGAGGTAGAAGTGATGTGCTCTCTCCTTTTCTGAGCTGTGCCCCTCCGCAGGAGGAGTAAGAATCATAGGATGGATTTAGGCTGGAGAATACCTGTAAGGTGATCATAGAATCAGTCAGGGCTAGAAGGGAGCACAAGGAGCAGCCACTTCCAACCCCCCTGCCATGCCCAGGGACACCCTACCCTAGAGCAGGCTGCACACAGCCTGGCCTCAAACACCTCCAGCCATGGGGCCTCAACCACCTCCCTGGGCAACCCATTCCAGCCTCTCACCACTCTCCTGCTCAACAACTTCCTCCTCACATCCACTCTCAATCTCCCCACCTCCAGCTTTGCTCCACTCCCCCCACTCCTGGCACTACTCTGATGTCCTGAAAAGTCCCTCCCCAGCTTTTTTGGAGGCCCCTTCAGATCCTGGAAGGCCACAAGAAGGTCCCCTGGGAGCCTCCTCTGCTCCAACCTGCACAGCCCCAACTCTTTCAGTCTGTGCTCACAGCAGAGCTGCTGCAGCCTCTCAGCATCCTCCTGGTCCTGCTCTGGACACACTCCAGCATCTCCACATCCATCTTGTCCCAGGGGCTCCAGAACTGGCTGCAGTACTCCAGGTGGGGTCTCAGCAGAGCAGAGGAGGAGAATCCCCTCCCTGGCCCTGCTGGCCACACTGCTGCTGCTGCAGCCCAGGCTCTGCTTGGCTTTCTGGGCTGCAAGTGCACACTGCTGGCTCCTGCTGAGCTTCTCCTCCAGCAGCACCCCCAAGTCCCTCTCCTGAGGGCTGCTCTCCAGCCACTCACTGCCCAGCCTGCATTTGTGCTTGGCATTGCCCTGACCCAGCTGCAGGACCTTGCCCTTGGTCTTGTTGAACCTCCTGAGCTTGGCTTGTGCCCACCTCTGCAGTCTGTGCAGGTGCCTCTGGATGGATCCCTGCCCTCCAGCCTGGCTGCTGCACCACACAGCTTGGTGTGGGCAGCAAACTTGCTGAGGCTGCACTCAGTGCCTCTGGCCATGGCACCCACAAAGATGGTGACTCCATTCCCATGGAAAGCCTGTTCCAGGGCTTAACAACCTTTTTGGTGATAAAAGCTTTCTTAATAACCCACCTAAACCTCTCCCAGCACAACTTGAGGTAACTCCCTCTTGTCCTATTGCTTATGAGAAGGGACTGACCCTCACCTTGCTTCAACCTGCTATCAGGTAGTTGTAGAGAGTGATAAGGGTCCTCTTTTTCTCCCAGCTGAAGGACATTGAGATGCTTGAGCATGTCCAGAGAAGGGCGACGAGGCTGGGGAGAGGCCTTGAGCACAGCCCTACGAGGAGAGGCTGAGGGAGCTGGGATTGGTTAGCCTGGAGGAGGCTCAGGGGTGATCTTGTTGAAGTCTACAACTACCTGTGGGGTGGCTGTGGCCAGGAGGAGGTTGCTCTCTGTGGGAATCACGTTCGGTGGAGCGCTATGGGAAGATGACTCTTTGGTCACCAATATGGTTAGATGGTCAAATCCCCTTTATTTCCGTGATACAGTGACTTATATGCATTCCAGCAAGAGGCGTGCTCAGCTTAAGATTGGTTACAGTCAGAGGGACCAGAGTTACATGTAAGGTGTGCATAGGTTAACTTATCACAACATTCTAAGGGTCAGCCTTCCAGACCACCCACTCCAGCCCCCTTGGTTATCTAGTCTCTGCCCACTGCAGCTGTGTGTGGGCTGCTCAGTTGTTTACATCTCGATTTCCTAGCCTCGCTGGGAACCAAGGACGTTCTCAGCGCCAGTTACCCATGTTTATGACTTTATGTCCTCGACTGGTGAGAAATTCTTCCACAGCTCTCTTCTCTCAGGTGGCCAGCACCAGAACAAGAGGACACAGCCTCAGGCTGTGCCAGGGGAGATTTAGGCTGGAGGTGAGGAGAAAGTTCTTCCCTGAGAGAGTCATTGGACACTGGAATGGGCTGCCCAGGGAGGTGGTGGAGTCGCCGTCCCTGGAGCTGTTCAAGGCAGGACTGGACGTGGCACTTGGTGCCATGCTCTGGCCTTGAGCTCTGTGGTAAAGGGTTGGACTTGATGATCTGTGAGGTCTCTTCCAACCTTGGTGATACTGTGTGACACTGTGGTACTGTAACCCCACTCAGCTTCTTCAGGGGTTCCCTATCAGACTTGTGTTCTACCACCTCCACCAGCTTCATTGCCCTTCGCTGGGCATGCTCCAGCACCTCAGTGTCCTTTGTTGAATCGAGAGGCTCCAAACTGAACCCGCGGTTTGAGGTGTGAGTGCTGAGCACAAAGGGACGGTCACTTCTCTTTGTCCTGGCCGTGCTGGTTCTGACCCCAGCCAGGATGCTGCTGGCTGCCCTGCCCACCTGAGCACGCTGCTGGCTTAGCGCAGAGGTGGCTGGGCGAGGTTTCACCCTGACTCCCTAGGATGGCCCTGCTGCCACGGGTGACTCCAGAGAACCCTCAGTGGGGGAAAGGGCAGAAGGTGATGCAAACAGATGCAGGCTCATAGAATCATAGAATCAACCAGGTTGGAAGAGACCTCCAAGATCATCCAGTCCAACCTAGCACCCAGCCCTAGCCAGTCAACTAGACCATGTCACTGAGTGCCTCATCCAGGCTTTTCTTGAAGACCCCCAGGCACGGTGCCTCCACCACCTCCCTGGGCAGCCCATTCCAATGGGAAATCACTCTCTCTGTGAAAAACTTCTTCCTAACATCCAGCCTATACCTACCCTGGCACAACTTGAGACTGTGTCCCCTTGTTCTATTGCTGGTTACCTGGGAGAAGAGGCCAACCCCCACCTGGTTACAACCTCCCTTCAGGTAGTTGTAGACAGTAATAAGGGAGGTTGTCTGCCTGGGGCCTGGTTATACCCCAGGGGCTGCATCCGAGGCAGGTGGGGTTGGAAAAGCTGCTGTGGAGCGGAGCCGGAGGTCTCGGGTCCTGGGGACCTGCCCTCCCCGGCACCCCACGGGCCCGAGGGGTGTCTCCGCCAGCCTCCGCGGTGCGTGGGCCTCCCGTTCCTCCGGCCACCTCCTTCCCGCTCCGCGTGTGCCCACGGGCGCCGGCACCCAATCAGCGCCCGCCAGCAGCCGTCACACCAGCCCTGCCGTCTTTCTATTGGATAACGTTCCCCTGGTGCGAGCGCGCTTCCACCAATGAGCTTCCCAACCGGCCCACCGAGCGATGGGACGAGCAAGCTGATTGGCTGAGGGGCGGAGCAGAGCGGGCCCCGCCCGAGCCCGGTTAAGCACCGGGTGACGGCGACCAGGTTGGCTGCGGGGTGATGAGCGGTGTCCCCCATGGAGCTCCTGAAGAAATGGCTGGGCCACCCCGAGGAGATCTACAACCTGCTGCGGTTCAAAATGGGCGGCTACCGGGTCGTCACGCCGCGGATCGACCCGGTGAGGGGCCGGGCGGTGGTGGCGGGGGATGCTCTTCGTGGTCACCGCCTGTCGGGCAGTGCACTGTGCCTTGGGGTGTCTGTTACTACCCTGCGCGGCTGCGGCATTGCCAGGGGTGAAGGTGGCATGGCCTCCCCGTGCGCAGCGCCAGCTCGGTGTTAAGCTGAGGGCGGCACCAGGTGTATTGCTGCGGGTCCGGCCTTTATCGCGCCTCACTTGGGGCTGGTACGCTCCTTGTATTGCCCTGGCTCCGAGCGATGCACCGACCTGGGTGCTCTGCGTGCCTTGTACCGGCTTCCAGTGTTACACAGCCCTGGCGTTTTGTAGCCGGGCTCCGTGCCTCCCGTTCATTGCACGGCTCCAGGTGCCGCACGGGGCCGGTGCTTTGACCCAGCTTCTCGTTTCGTGCGCTTTGCATAGGGCCGGTACCCTTTATGCATCACACCGTCTCCGGGCGCTGCGCGGTCCTGATGCCGTGTGCCGGTTTGGTGCTTCCCGTGCGCTGCACGGCTCCGGGCATAGCTCGGGCCAGGTGCCTTGCATCGGCTCCGAGTGATGCTCCGTCCCGGTGCCTCGCACTGCCTTCATGCTTCCCGCGCATCGCACGGCCTCGGAGCCGGGCACTGCCCTGCTCCGGTGCCTCCCGTGCCCGGCCCCTCCGCGGGCACTGTCCGGCCCCAGGGCGGTCCCCGCTCGGGTTAAGGGGGCGGGCGGAGGGTTGGGCTGGGCCGGGCCGGAGAAGGGGGGAGAGGGGGTGCGGGGGCGGAGCGGGCTGGAGCCCCCCATGGCGGCCAGCTCCAAAGCCGTGTCCCTGTTCAAGCGGACGCTGACCTTTTCGCCACCTCGGGGCTCCCCGAGGGCCTTGGGGCGGCTGCGGAGCGGCGGGCGGGGGGTTCGGCAGCCTGGCGTGCCCGCGGCCCCCCCGCCGGCCGCAGCCCCCCGCCTTCAGCCGCCCCCTCGCACCCCAATGTGCCTGCAGGACTCGCTGGGAGGAGGCCTCCGAACCTGCTACCGGTACCTCAACCAGACCAGCCGAAGCTTCGCCGCTGTCATTCAGGCCCTGGACGGAGAGCTGCGGTGAGCTGGGGGGACCCTGGGGTGTGTGATGGTCCCTCACGCCCGGGGTCCTTGGGAGGTGGCAGGTGCAGTGGGGCCCTGGGGGAGCTGCCAGGAGATGGCCCAGGCAGTGCCCGCCTGTGCTGTTTCTTCAGCGGAGCTGCTGGGGCAGGCTTCGCCGCCCACCCCCGTGCAGCACATTGCCAGGGTGCGGGGTGAGGAGGCTGGGGGACGCTGGGTGCACTCCCGCCCCAAGCAGCTGAGGTTTCGCAGGTCCCAGCTGAGTGGGTGTCGATTCCCTGAGCTGGCTTCCCTGGCCAGCAGCCCTGGGAGTGGGCACTGCAGTTCCCGGCCAGCCCAGCACGGCTCCTGGCCGGGTGCTATTTGTGACACCTGGAGAATGTGTCCCAGCAGTGCCAAGGCTGTCGGTGCATTTCGGGCTGGCTCGGAGGGAGGAGGTGGTCAAGAATCTGAGGCTGACTGAGAGATTGGACACTGCCTGGAAAACTGCTGCCTCCAAACCTGTGGGATCATTGGAGGGAGTTTGCTGCACCCTTGGGGTTTTTTTTCCTCCTTTTTTTTGCTGTTCAGAGTTTGCTGAGCTGGGCAGGAGAGCTTTAGGTGGCACAAAGCTGAGCTGGCCTGGAGCCTCGTGTGGGCACTATATGGCTCTATAGAACTCCTTATATCCCTATGGTAATTGCACATTTCAGCGTGTAGGTGCCTCCAGTTAATCTTAAAATGGCTCAATTGTCTAAGTTAGGGCTTCCCAGAAGTTGCACTGGACACGTCCAGTGCTGTGGTTGTGACTTCAGCTGCAGGCGCCAGCCCCAACACTGGATTAGCTGTGTGAGCCCTGGTTTGGCACTGTGGATGTTGCCTTGTAGCTGGCATCCAGGATCTGTGATATGTTCTGCAGCCTCCTTTACAGGAAAGGCAGAGAAATTCAGCAGCTTGGCTGGGGTTGTGTGGAAAGGTACAAATAGAGCCAAGAATGAAACTTCTCTTTTTTTCATGTTTCTGTATTAGCTAAGGAGAGACATGTTGAGGTGCTGGAAAGTGTCCAGAGAAGGGTGACGAAGCTGGTGAGGGGCCTGGAGCACAGCCCTGTGAGGAGAGGCTGAGGGAGCTGGGGGTGTGCAGCCTGCAGCAGAGGAGGCTCAGGGCAGAGCTCATTGCTGTCTGCAGCTGCCTGAAGGGAGGCTGTAGCCAGGTGGGGTTGGGCTCTGCTGCCAGGCAAGCAGCAACAGAACAAGGGGACAGTCTCAAGTTGTGCCAGGGGAGGTCTAGGCTGGATATTGTTAGGAAGTTCCTGGCAGAGAGAGTGATTGGCATTGGAATGGGCTGCCCAGGAAGGTGGTGGAGTCTCTGTGCCTGAGGTGTTGAAGCCAAGCCTGGCTGGGGCACTTAGTGCCATGGTCTGGCCAGGGCTGGGTGCTAGGTTGGACTGGCTGAGCTTGGAGGTCTCTTCCGGCCTGCTTGATTCTATGATAATGTAGAAGTTAAGGGAGAAAAAAGGTCAGTCAATAAACCACCTTGAAACCTGTTAGCAATGTCTGCATGTGGGGTGCTTGTTTTGATCTGTGTGCAGATGACTTGCTTTGTGCTGCTCTTTAATCCTTGCACCACAGTTGGCTCCAATCAGGAAGGCTCCCATCCCTCAGGGCATGGAAAGTCTGTCTGGTATCCTAAAAATGCTATTGCTGGATTACTGCATCCTCTGACTGCATAGGGATCTCTGCTGAACTGCAGTTGGCTCTGTAGTGGAGCAGGAGAAAGCTGTTTTCAAAGCACCGTGGCTCTGCTGAAGAGTTCAGGGACAAAAGAGGGACATAAAAATCATAGGATCATAGAATGACTTGAATTGGAGGGGCTCTTAAAGGTCATCTGTCTCAACCTCTCTGCACTGAGCAGGGACACCTTCAACTAGGTCAGGTTGCTCAGAGTTCCATCCAACTTTACCTGTAATGTTTCCGGGGATGGAGCATCTAACACCCCTTTGGGCAACCTAGACCAGTGTTTCACCACCTTAATCATAAGCAATTCCTTCTACCTAATCTAAGTCTTCCCTCTTTCAGAGAATCATAGAATGGACTTGGAGAATCAGCCAGGTTGGATACAATATTCTAGATGCAGCCTCACCAAGACAGAGTAGAGGGAGAAGAGAGCCTCTCTTGACTTTCTAACCACAGCCCATCTAACATACCCTAGGATGTCCTTTGCCTTCTTGCCCACAAAAGCACATTTCTGGCTCATGGTCACCCTTCTGCCCAGTGGAAGCCCACAGGTCTCTTTCATGGAATCACAGAATCATAGAATCAAGCAGGCTGGAAGAGAGCTCCAAGCTCAGCCAGCCCAACCTAGCACCCAGCCCTGGCCAACCAACCAGACCATGGCACTAAGTGCCCCAGCCAGGCTTGGCTTCAACACCTCCAGCCACAGAGACTCCACCACCTCCCTGGGCAGCCCATTCCAATGCCAATCACTCTCTCTGCCAACAACTTCCTCCTAACATCCAGCCTAGACCTCCGCTGCCACAACTTGACACTCTGTCTCCTTGTTCTGCTGCTGCTTGCCTGGCAGCAGAGCCCAACCACAACTGGCTCACCAGCTTCGTTGTCCTTCTCTGGACACCTTCCAGCACCTCAACATCTCTCTTGAATTGAGGAGCCCAGAACTGGACACAGCACTCCAGGGGTGGCCTGAGCAGTGCTGAGCACAGGGGCACAAGAACCTCCCTTGCCCTGCTGCCCACATTGCTCCTGAGCCAGCCCAGGATGCCATTGGCTCTGCTGCCCACCTGGGCACTGCTGCCTCCTCTTCAGCTCCTCTCTCCCAGCACCCCCAGCTCCCTCTCTGCCTGGCTGCTCTCAGCCACTCTGTCCCCAGCCTGTAATGCTGCTTGGGGTTGTTGTGGCCAAAGTGCAGAAGAGAGGCGATGTTGGCTTGTAACTCTTCTCCACTGCCAGGATTGATCAACCTGCTTGATCCTATGACTCTCTGAGTCTCTGGAAGGGAAGTGGTGAGCACTGGCAGAGGGTTGGACGAACAGATGCCTGAAATGGAAATACTCAGTGGTGCGAAGGAACAGGAGGGCAGGAGAGAGCTGCTTGTGAGCACTCGGGTGTGTGGTTTGACAGAGGAATTAAATACCCTGCACTGAAGGGGAAAAAAACCATGCCAAATTTAACTGTGTTGGCTCAGAGAGCCAGTCAGTTTTCCCTGGCTGCTTACTCACCACTCACACGTTAGCATCCCAGAAGAGGCAGGCTTTTGCCTGGTGGCAATTAGCATGTAAGCAGTCCAAGCTCCTTTCCGTTTGTCAAGCAGTTAATGAACTCATCCTCTCCTTGAAGCATCACTGTGCTCATTTAGAGCTAGGAGATGATTTTAGATCAATCCTGGAGTCTGGGCTGGTATTTCATGACATCAGGACTTAACTTTTTGCTTCAGCTGCAGAAATGTGGAGCCTGGGTGGGGACGGCAGGAGTGGTGGGAGAAGCAGCTCTTCTCCAGCAGCTTTCTGCTGGTGGATTGGAGAAGAGGAGGCTCCCAGGTGACCTTCTTGTGGCCTTCCAGGATATGAAGTGGGCTACAATAAAGCTGAGCTGGGACTTCTTAGGCTCTCAAGGAGTGACAGGACTAGGAGGAATGGAGCAAAGCTGGAGGTGGGGAGATTCAGGCTGGAGGTGAGGAGGAAGTTGTTGAGCAGGAGAGTGGTGAGAGGCTGGAATGGGTTGCCCAGGGAGGTGGTTGAGACCCCATGGCTGGAGGTGTTTAAGGCCAGGCTGGCTGAGGCTGTGGCCCACCTCATCTAGGATTGGAAGGGACCTCAAAGATCATCCAGTTCCAACCCCCTGCCATAGGCAGGGACATCTCCCACTAGAACAGGTCACTCAAGACCTCATCCAACCTAACCTTGAACACCTTCAGAAAGGGCAACCTGTGCCAGTGTCTCTCCACCCTCACTGGAAAGAACTTCTTCCTAACATCTCATTTGAATCTCCCCTCTGTCAGTTTAAACACATAAGTGATGAATGTTTTCTTTCTCCCCTTCCAGCCATGCTGTCTGCATCTTCTACCTAGTTCTCCGTGCCCTGGACACTATAGAGGATGACATGACCATCAGCTTAGATGTGAAGGTCCCAATGCTGCATGAGTTCCACTCCTATCTCTATCAACCAGAGTGGAAATACACAGAGAGCAAGGAGAAAGACCGGCAGGTGCTGGAGGACTTCCCAACGGTAAGACGTTGACCTTGCTTCAGCTGATTTGTGCCACCTTTGTCTGCATGGTTGTCTCTCCATGTTACACCTCAGCTCATTCTGTCCCTGGTCAGCCTGTGGCTTTTGGAAAGAGCTGCATCATCTGCACGTGAGGCTGGCTGCAGAGCTGGGGTGAGAGACACAAATACTGTGCAGCTCTACAGGAGCCAGAGATAACCTGGCTGTGGAGAAGTGCCAGCTCTGGAAAATGGCTTTTTATCTGCCTTGTTGGAAAAGTTAATCATAGAATCAGTCAGGGTTGGAAGGGACCACAAGGAGCAGCCAGTTCCAACCCCCCTGCCATGCCCAGGGACACCCTACCCTAGAGCAGGCTGCACACAGCCTCACACAGCCTGGCCTCAAACACCTCCAGCCATGGGGCCTCAACCACCTCCCTGGGCAACCCATTCCAGCCTCTCACCACTCTCCTGCTCAACAACTTCCTCCTCACCTCCACTCTCACTCTCCCCACCTCCAGCTTTGCTCCATTCCCCCCACTCCTGCCACTCCCTGACGGCCTCAAAAGTCCCTCCCCAGTTTTTTTTAGGCCACTTCAGACCCTGGAAGGCCACAAGAAGGTCCCCTGGGAGCCTCCTCTGCTCCAGCCTGCACAGCCCCAACTCTTTCAGGCTGTGCTCACAGCAGAGCTGCTGCAGCCCTCTCAGCATCCTCCTGGCCCTAATGATGCTGGGAAGAGGCCACTCCAACATGACCTCCCTTTTAAACAACTGCAAGCACCCACTTCCAAACAGCAAGCCTGGTTTCTTCCCCGGGCTCAACCTCCAGCCCTGTCCTGGATGTAGTTCTCCCATTCTCAAAGAGGTCTCTTTTCTCTTTGACACATGCCCAGCATAAGGCTGGTTCCTTCCACAAAACAGCAGGTCCTGCAGGAGCCTCCTCTTCTGCAGCCTGCACAGCCCCAACTCTTTCAGTCTGTCCTCATGTCTTTCAGTCTGTCCAAATGACTGTCATGTTGTGAAGTTTGGGTTTGTTGCCCAACAATGTGCATCCTCTGACCCTTGCAGATAGAGAGAGGAGCAGAGCTTGTCTGGGGTCTGGCTTATGCATGGATCAGCATTTGCAGTGGTCCTTCAGAGTCTGCTGTAGAGCTGCAGGAGTCTGCCTGCAGAGCTTTGACACATCTAAGTCAAAAAGCACCCTTGCTGCTAGTGACAATCCTGCCCAAAGCCTTACTGCTCTAAGCACCCTTCTCAAGTAGCTCATTGCTCCTAAGGATCCTTTTGTGAAGATGCTGAAGGGTCTGAATCATCTCTTTTACAAGGAAAGCCTGAGAGTCTTGGGGCTGTTTAGCCTGGGGAAGGCTGAGAGGGGATCTTCTCAGTGCTTAGCAGTATCCAAAGGACAAGTGGCAAGAGGATGGGGCTGGACTCTTCTCAGTGGTGCCCAGTGACAGGACAAGCAGCAAAAGGCAGGAACTGGAACACAGGACACTCTGTCTGAACATGCTTTTTTCTGTGAGGGTGACTAGATAGAAGGAAGAAATTGTTGACAGTCAGAGTGGTAAAACAGTGGCATCTGCTACCCAGAGAAATAGTAGATGCCCCCACCCCTGGAACCACTCTAGGTCAGATTGGATGGACCTTTGGGCAGCCTGGTCTAATTGAAGATTGCAGATGTGTTAGGACTAAATGACCTTTAAAGGTCACTTCCAACCCAAACCATTCTATGGCTGTTGTGATTTTGTGTTTATTGTCCTCTGAGAGGGCTTTTCTTAGCAGTGGGAATGGGATGAATGTTTGGAGCACTGAGATGTGTTGTAAAGTTTTAGTGCTTGGCCTTGGGCTAATGGTGGCTGTGGCCTGCCTGGGAGGGATATGCACTGTAAGGGAATTCTTATTGTAAGGGAATTCTTGAGGTATAGCAGTAGGGATACAGCAGATGTGCCAGTGGTGTGGTACTTGAGAGGTTTTGAGAAGGTGTTTGTGGCACTTTGTTGTTCTCCCTGGTATGATTTGCCATTGGAATGGGCTGCTCAGGGAGGTGCTGGAGTCCCTGTCCCTGGAGGTGTTGAAGCAAAGCCAGGATGGGGCACTTAGTGCCATGGTCTGATTGATTGGACAGAGCTGGGTGCTAGGTTGGGCTGGATGAGCTTGGAGCTCTCTTCCAACCTGGTTGATTCTATCATTCTATGGGTGTGTTACATGAGCTGTTTGAGCTTGCATTCAGGTGTGATTTTAGTCATAGCTCAGGTGAGAAAAGACCTTTAAGATCATGGAGTCCAACTGTTAACCCCAGCACAGCCAAGTCCACCTCTAAACCATGTCCCTTAGCACCACATCTATGTGGCTGTCAAATACCTCCAGGGCTGGTGACTCCATTTCCCTGGGAAGGCTGTTCCAGGGCTTGACAACCTTTGTGGTGAAAAAAAGTTTTCCTAATATCCAAGATAAACCTTCCCAGGCTCAGCCTTGGGGCTGTTTCCTCTTGACCTATTGCTTGTTAATTGGAAGAAGAGACCAACTCCCAACTCACTGCAGCCTCCTTTCAGGTAGTTGCAGAGAAGGATAAGGTCTCCCCTGAGCCTCCTTTGCTCCAGGCTAGAAAACTGCAGCTTCCTCAGTTGCTTCTCATCAGGCCTGTGCTCTAGACCCCTCACCAGCTTCATTGCTGCTCTGTGAATGTGCTCCAGCACCTATTAATAATATTTGGTGGAGGTGCACTTTCAGGTTCACAGGCTCACAGGATATTAGGGGTTGGAAGGGACCCAAGTTGATCATCAAGTCCAAGCCCCCTGCCAGAGCATGACCACACAATCTAACACAGATCTCAGACAGGCCTTGAAAGGCTCCAGAGAAGGAGACTCCACAACCTCTCTGGGCAGCCTGTGCCAGGGCTCTGGGACCCTTACAGCTAGGAAGTTCCCCCTTGTGTTGAGCTGGAACCTCCTGTGCTGCAGCTTCCATCCATTGCTGCTTGTCCTATCCCAGGGAGCAGTGAGCAGAGCCTGTCCCCCCCTCCTGACCCCCAGCAGTTTATAAGCATTGATTAAATCCCTCTCAGTCTTCTCTTCTCCAGACTAAACAGCCCCAGGTCCCTCAGCCTCTCCTCACCAGCCATGCCCTCCTGTCCCCTCATCATCCTCGCAGCCTTCTGCTGGACCCTCTCCAGCAGATCCCTGTCCCTCTTCAACTGGGGAGCCAGAGCTGGAGAGGGAGCTCAGCAGAACAGAATAGCTCTCTGCCTTTCCCCAGGGGTGTCAGGATGGAGAGGCCTCTCACCAATTGCAACAAAAACAATCTGTGCACCCCACATAGCTGGTTTTGTCCTGCAGCTCCCAGATGACACCAGTCCAAGGCCACAGAGCCTTCCCAGAGATACTGCTGTGTATGATCTCACGCCAGACACCAGACATTTAGACTGGGAACAGACTGAGCCTGTGCTTCAAGGGCCTTGAAACAGCTCTGGCTGTGGGAGTTGTCCTAGGTCTCCAGCCAGGGTTGGGGTAAAAGCCAGGTGAACAGTTATTGTCTGACCTCTTAATAAATACTGAGCCCTGCTGTGCTGCCCCTGGTGAGGTGGTGGAGTTGCCATCCCTGCAGGTGTTGAAGCCAAGCCTGGCTGGGGCACTTGGTGCCATGGTCTGGTTGATTGGCCAGGGCTGGGTGCTAGGTTGGACTGGCTGGGCTTGGAGGTCTCTTCCAACCTGCTTGATTCTATGACTCTGTGTCTGTATTTATCCTGCTGCAGATCTCCATGGAGTTCAGGAATCTGTCAAAGGTCTATCAGGATGTGATCTCAGATGTTTGCCACAAGATGGGTGTGGGGATGGCAGAGTTCTTGGAGAAGAAGGTGGACTCTCAGCTGGAGTGGGATACGGTAAGTCAGCCTGCACAGAGGAGAGGACTGAACATCAGCAGAGCCTCCCTTGTCTGTGTGCTAGAGGAGAGAGCATCCATGTGGGAAGAGGGTTCAGCTGGATGAAGAAGGCTGTCTGGGTCTGGGAAGGCCTTGAGAGCCTGCTGGTCCTGTGGGTAACAGGAGAGTGGCATGGGGTTGTTGGTTTTGCCCACTGGCATGTTTTGGGTGGCTCCTCACATAAACTGTCCCCGTGTGGGTGGTTCATTTGGCTGCCAGAGACAGAGTGGCACCTTAGTGGGACATCCTTGGTGAGGTGTTAGCCAGGCATGGGAAAGTCCTGGGGAGGGCTGTGGGAGCTTGCAGAAAACAGCCTGCCAGTCCTATCTGAGCCTCCTTTCTGCCAAGGCCATTGCAGCAAGAAGCCAGCTCTGTGTAACTGCTGCTTCTGTCTGTTTTCTGTCACCTGCCCTGCAGTATTGCCACTACGTCGCCGGGCTGGTGGGCATCGGCCTCTCCCGGCTCTTCTCTGCATCAGAGCTGGAAGATCCCATCGTGGGGCAGGACACAGAGCTGGCCAACTCCATGGGCCTCTTCCTGCAGAAGACCAACATCATCCGTGACTACTTGGAGGACCAGCTGGAGGGAAGGGAGTTCTGGCCCCGAGAGGTGAGGGACAGCACTGCCTTGGGGTGAGCTTTTCCGCTGTGCCTCTCTGAGAAGTGCAGCAAGGCTGAAGGTGCTCTTGTTGCTGCTCTGGTAAAACAGAATCATAGAAACATAGAATCAAACAGGTTGGAAGAGACCTCCAAGATCATCCAGTCCAACCTAGCACCCAGCCCTATCCAGTCAACTCCCTTCAGGGAGCTGCAGACAGCAATGAGCTCTGCCCCGAGCCTCCTCTGCTGCAGGCTGCACACCCCCAGCTCCCTCAGCCTCTCCTCACAGGGCTCTGCTCCAGGCCCCTCCCCAGCCTTGCTGCCCTTCTCCAAACACCTTCCAGCACCTCAACATCTCTCTTGAACTGAGGAGCCCAGAACTGGACACAGCACTCCAGGGGTGGCCTGAGCAGTGCTGAGCACAGGGGCAGAAGAACTTCCCTTGTCCTGCTGCCCACACTGCTCCTGAGCCAGCCCAGGATGCCATTGGCTCTGCTGCCCACCTGGGCACTGCTGCCTCCTCTGCAGCTCCTCTCTCCCAGCACCCCTAGGGCCCTCTCTGCCTGGCTGCTCTCAGCCACTCTGTCCCCAGCCTGTAGTGCTGCTTGGGCTTGTTGTGGCCAAAGTGCAGAACCCTGCACTTGGCCTTGTTCAGTCTCATCCTGTCTCTGCAGCCTGGCATTCCTTCTTTCCTTTAGCCTTTAAGGCTGTTGTGGGTCTCTGGTGGTTCTTACGACTCTCCCTGGACCTCAGAGCGTTACCAGTGTCTCTTCTGTGGCATGAATGCCCCCTCCAACCTGTGAGCCCTTATTTTGATGTTCAGGTTTGGAGCAGATATGGCAAGAAGCTGTCAGATTTTGCCAAGCCAGAGAACATTGACATGGCTGTGCAGTGCCTGAACGAGCTCATCACCAACGCCCTCCACCACGTCCCCGATGTCCTCACCTACCTATCCCGCCTGAAAAACCAAAGTGTCTTCAACTTCTGTGCTATCCCTCAGGTGAGTTCTGCTTTCAAGAGGTACTTCATTGGCTACCTGAGCAGCTGGAGGTGAAGGAGGTTCTGTATCATGTTGGTATTAGCCTGGTTTATTCCCCATGTCTTCTGTCTCTTCCTTCTTTCCTGGTCCTGATTTATCTGCTGCCAGTGAGACCGTGGCTTCACTCTGGAGTGTTTTGCCATTGATTTCACTAGGGCCAAGGTTCCTCCTTTGGCAAGCTCCTCACAGTGCAGTAAGAATTGTTGGTGTTCCTCCTTAGGTGATGGCTATTGCCACGCTGGCTGCCTGCTATAACAACAAGCAAGTGTTCAGGGGCGTGGTGAAGATCCGGAAGGGACAAGCTGTCACTCTGATGATGGATGCCACAAGCATACAAGCTGTCAAAGCCATCATGTACCAGTATGTGGAAGAGGTATGCTGAGTAATCTGCTTTGAGTCATTTCTGCTTGGTCCCATCCTTATTCCAGGTGTGGCACTGGGAAAACGTGAATGTGTTAATCATAGAATCGAGCAGGCTGGAAGAGAGCTCCAAGCTCAGCCAGTCCAACCTAGCACCCAGCCCTCAACAAGCAACCAGACCATGGCACTAAGTGCCCCAGCCAGGCTTGGCTTCAACACCTCCAGGCACACAGACTCCACCACCTCCCTGGGCAGCCCATTCCAATGCCAATCACTCTCTCTGACAACAACTTCCTCCTAACAGCCAGCCTAGACCTCCCCTGGCACAGCTTGAGACTGTGTCCCCTTCTTCTCTTGCTGCTTGCCTGGCAGCAGAGCCCAACCCCACCTGGCTACAGCCTCCCTTCAGGGAGCTGCAGACAGCAATGAGCCCTGCCCTGAGCCTCCTCTTCTGCAGGCTGCACACCCCCAGCTCCCTCAGCCTCTCCTCACAGGGCTGTGCTCCAGGCCCCTCCCCAGCCTTGCTGCCCTTCTCTGGACACCTTCCAGCACCTCAACATCTCTCTGCAATGGAGGAGCCCAGAACTGGACACAGCACTCAAGCTGTGGCCTGAGCAGTGCTGAGCACAGGGGCAGAAGAACCTCCCTTGTCCTGCTGCCCACACTGCTCCTGAGCCAGCCCAGGATGCCATTGGCTCTGCTGCCCACCTGGGCACTGCTGCCTCATCTTCAGCTCCTCTCTCCCAGCACCTCCAGATCCCTCTCTGCCTGGCTGCTCTCAGCCACTCTGTCCCCAGCACTGCTTGGGGTTGTTGTGGCCTTTCCTTGTATCTCTTAGTTGAGTGGTGTCAAGGCACTGTGACCCTGATAGAGTTTTGACTTGGAGCAGACTGAGTTCTTGAATGTGCTGTTGGTCCCTGCCTATCTCAGGAAGCAGAGACCTTGATCCTGCCATCCTCTGGTAGAGAGCCAGGGGAGTCAGTTGGCACAGTGCAGGTTTCCCCTTGCCCTGAGTGGGCACAGATGACCTTTTCCACAACACGCCCTCCTCTGGACCTGCTCCAGCACCTCCACAGCTCTCCTGTATTGAGGCACCCAGAACTGAACACAGTACTTGGTGTGACACGTTGTTAAAGCAGTGAGAGCCCTGGCTGCAGGGTACTGTGGAGGCTGAAAGTTCACGTGGAGGAACAACTGGTGGATGGATTCATGGGGCTGAAAACACCACCCTACAGCCCGAAAAAGCCAAGCCTGGGGTGTCCTCCCTGCTTTGGGGTGGGCTGCAGGACTCTGGTAATGAGTGAGCATTGCTGGAGACTTTCAAGGCCTGTCTGGATGCATTGCTCTGTGACCTGAGATGAGCTGTATGGTCCTGCTCTGGCAGGGAGGTTGAACTTGATGATCTCTTTGGATGCCTTCCAACCCCTAACATCCTGCTATCCTGTGACAAGAACCCGAGGTCCCAGCGGCGTCGGCGGTGGCTGAGGGATTGTCTGAGGCTGTGGTCCGTGTCCCGTCATGGGCTGCCCTCAAGAGGCTGCTTGGCTTAGTGCACTTCTCAGTGGCCTCACCCAGGCATCCTTTGCAGGTGGTCCTTGCTGCAGGGCAGTCTACCACTGAGGTTGCTCTTGGGCACAGCAGCTGTTAAGTCTTCCCTTTCACGTAGTCCTGCCCTTTGCCTCCGTAAGCCTCGGCTAGGAACCGCAATCCTGCTCTCTCTCCCCAGATCTACCAGAAGATCCCAAGCACAGACCCCTCATCCAACAAGACGCAGCAGATCATCGCCTCCATCCGCGCCGTCAGCTTGCCGGGCAGCCCCATGGCCTCCCGGCACCACTACTCCCCCATCTACCTGTCCTGTGCCATGCTCCTGGCTGCCTTAAGCTGGCAGTACCTCACCTCTCTCTCCAGGGCCACGGAGGAGTACGTCCAGGCGGGTGAGAACTGAGGGGCAGCGGGCAGGCAGGGGGCAGAGACGGTCAGCGGATGGGCAGCGGAGGCAGGAGGCTCCTCGTCCCCTGCCAGCGCGGAGGGCCGGGCACCGGCGTGCCCTGGGGCCTGGGACAGCGACCAGGATGGGACAGCAGTGAGCTGCAGCCCGGGGTGATGGTGCAGTGCTGCTGGGCCCTGCTCCTCACCGCCCTTGCAGCCTCTCGGGTGGTTGCAAACAGCAATTGGAGCCCTACTGCTCGGGGTTGAGTAGGTGTTCTTCACTTCTTCCCCTCCGGACTGCTGGCCCAGCTTTATCTCCTTGGGTTAGGATGGGTTTAGGTAGAAGTTCAGTGGCCTCTCTTCTTGCTTGAGATGTGAGACACTTTTCCAGCTCAGAGCTGAGCAAAACCTTCTGGGTTTTGCCTCGATCCTCTTCCCCATTGCCTCTGCTGCATGCTTCATGCTGGAAGGATGCTGCCTCGTCTGGGAGAGGAACATCTTTACTCAAGGAAGAAAAGTTCTAGCCACCTTCTAGCCCTCAGGCCAGGCTGACTGATATCCTGGAAACAGGCAGAGGCAACCTGTTGTGCTGAAGGGGGCTCCTAGGCTTGAAACAAGCCCTTTAAATGAAGTTGGAGGTGGCGTGCACTGTGCAGCATGTTGCCAGCTGAAGGCCACCTCCTGCAGCTCCATGCTCTAGCAGATGGTATGTGGCACTTGCAAAGCTTCTGGGGAGGTGGTTCGAAGGAGAAGGGAACTGCTTGTGTGGCCCTGAGCTCAGAACTCTGTGCCTGGCTGCTGCAGGATCTGAGCTCTGCCCCACTTCAGCCCAAGAGAAGGCGCCACAGCAGAGCAGCATCGTGGCAGCAGTGCCAGGTGCCTCTGCAAGGCTGAGGAATGAAGATTTGCACCACGGGGTGCTTCTGTGTGGGCCTTTGTGCATTTGGCACCCTGAAAGGCAGCAGTGATCTCTGCCATGGGCTGGGAAAGCTTAAGTCACTGAGGGGTAGTGAAGGCAGCTTTCCCTTGCCCCCTGGGCTCTTGCTTGGGCCGATGAAGCATCAGGGTTGGGCTGATGTGCAAGCTGGAAGAGGCTTCTGCTGCTGCTTTGAAACACAACAGGCTGGACTTCAGGATTGAAGAACACTTTAAAGGCAAGTCCTCTTTTCTTGGGGTAGACTTTTGTTTTCAGGGTCCCTACTCACCCTCCCTCTCCCCCCCTCAAATGCTGCTTTGCCTCTGTGAAGGGAAGGACAGGCCACATTCAGGTGCAGGACAAAACAGTCTACCAGCTGCAGTTCAGTGGCCTTCAGAAGGCCAAACCCATGTGGACAGACTTCTGCAGAAGGAGGACCCCTACTCCACAAGTACCAATGTAGATAGTTTTAAGCTGTTGTTCAGAAGAAACTTGTGGTAGCTCCCTCTGTGCAGCTTCCTGTCTTGTGGAAATTAAAGTTTTCTTTGGGAAAAAACATGGTTTATAGTTTGCTTTTTTTCCAGTTGTCACTTCTTTTACACCTCCAGCCAGTTTGCAGCTGAGCCCCACCTGAGTGCTACAGCTGATACACCTGAGGGATGGCATCCATCCAGAGGGACCTGGCAGAAGTGGGCCTGTGTGAACCTCATGAAGCTCAGCAAAGCCAAGTGCAAGGTCTTGCACCTGGGTTGGGGCAACTCTGGTATCATAGCCAGCAGTGTGCCCAGGTGGGCAGCAGAGCCAATGGCATCCTGGGCTGGCTCAGGAGCAGTGTGGGCAGCAGGACAAGGGAAGTTCTTGTGCCCCTGTGCTCAGCACTGCTCATGCCACACCTTGAGTGATGTGTTCAGTTCTGGGCTCCTCCATTGCAGAGAGATGTTGAGGTGCTGGAAGGTGTTTGGAGAAGGGCAGCAAGGCTGGGGAGGGGCCTGGAGCAGAGCCCTGTGAGGAGAGGCTGAGGGAGCTGGGGGTGTGCAGCCTGCAGCAGAGGAGGCTCAGGGCAGAGCTCATTGCTGTCTGCAGCTGCCTGCAGGGAGGCTGTAGCCAGGTGAGGTTGGGCTCTGCTGCCAGGCAAGCAGCAACAGAACAAGGGGACAGTCTCAAGTTCTGCCAGGGGAGGTCTAGGCTGGATGTTAGGAGGGAGTTGTTGCCAGAGAGAGTGATTGGCATTGGAATGGGCTGCCCAGGGAGGTGGTGGAGTCTCTGTGCCTGAAGGTGTTGAAGCCAAGCCTGGCTGGGGCACTTGGTGCCATGGTCTGGTTGACTGGATATGGCTGTGGCTGGGTGAGCTTGGAGGTCTCTTCCAACCTGTTTGATTCTATCTTAAAAGTTTATTCCAACCTAATTTTATGGTTCCATGGAGGTAGCCCTGGCTGCATTCTGGTCCATGTTCAAACACCTTCCCTACTGCCAGGAGTAAGCAATGCCCAGGAGCTCCTCGGGGATCAGCACAGGGCACATCACAGGTATGGGGCAGAGGACAGGATTGGGACTGTTCAGACTTGCACAAAGACAGAAAGGTTCACTGACAGAAGAAGGGTTTGAGGTGGCTTGGAGTCAAGCAGAAGCAACCAAGGGCCAGGAGACAAGACACTGGAGAAACCATTTATTGGCACGGCTGCTCCACTCACATACACCATGGCTGTCTCCCTGGTGTCCAGGTAAGCAGAGGTTTGGGGCTGTTTTACAGTGCAAGGGAGGAGAGCCTGCATCACACATTTCAAGCTTGTAGCCTCAGCAATGTACTTTGTGCTCTAATTAAAACACACACACAAAAATAAACCACCCACCCCAGCTCTTCCACTGTATTAGTGTTGGCAAATCACACCATTGCTCCCCAGACAGCTCTTAACACCTCCCCCTAGGAACAAAAATAAAGGGGTTTATCTTCTTCCTTAGTGCCTGTGGCTCAAAAAAACACACAAAAAAAAGATAAAAAAGGTTAAAAAAAGAAGTTGGTGAGATGCCTCCAAGTATCTGCATGAGCTCCCTGCAGCAGACCTTGGGGCCCATCCCCCCATCTCTGCTCAGCATCCAGGCACCTCCAGCCCCAAAGCACCGCACCACTTCGGGATGCACCACACACGACCCTGCTGCTGCTCACCCTGAGCTGGCTGAGAAGTGGTTTGCTCTCTCCAGCACGCTCCTAGATGCTTACAGGACATCTCGTGGAGCTCCAGACAGGCCCTTCTCTAAGATCAGCAGCCCCAGACTACAGCAGAATAAAAGCAAATAAACAGCTGAGGAACAAAAAGTGGTTTAAAACAGCAGCCTGGCGGATGGAGCAGAGCAAGTGATGTACAAAAGGACTTGCTGCAGGCAGCAGAGCCTCAATGCAGCTCCAGCCAGAGCCAGCTCCACCTCAAGTTTGTCAGTATTTTGTCATGAGTAGGTCTATGTTTAGCCAAGTCAAGGCACACACTAACACACCCTGTTTGTTTTGGGTGCTAACAGTCAGATCAACCCAGCCACGGCTGCACAAATCACATCTGGCCATGGCCTCCCAGCAGGGTCTCCCTCCAAGTCCCTGTTCCCAGCACAAAGCTACTGCTTCCTCCCCTCCCACTAACAGACCAAGGCTGGAAGGGGGCCAGGCTAACCCAGCAGCACACGGCAAGAGGCCAGCAAGCTCTCCAGCCAGCCTTTGAGCAGGGAAATGTGCCAGAGCTGTGACTCACCGGGAGCAGAGGCTTGCAGAGAGCACCTCTGCTCCTAGCTCCACCATACCATTAAAAAGCAACAACATTAAAACCAACCAACCAAAAAAAAAACGAAGAAAGGGGGAAAAAAAAAAACCACCCAAAAGATAAAAAGCTTTAATAAAGTAACCTCAACTCTAGTCTCTGAGGAAGGGGGAGCTCTGCACCCGACCCACTATCAGTTAGAAGCATCAGGGGCTCAGGATTACGTGCGGCAGGACCAAGGTGGGTTACAGCCTCTTCCAGTACTGCTCCGTCCTGGGCACTCCTGCCACCACCTCAGACTCAATGCCACAGTGGTCCTCTCCTCGCAGGATCTTGAAGAAACCTGGAAGCACATCAGGAACACAAAGAGTCTCAAATCTCACCATCCTGCCCAGAAGAGGGGAGGAGCTCTCCCCTGCAGCAGCATCTGGGGCTGGAGGGGGGTGGGGGGAGGGCGCCTCACCGTTGTCGCCCCAGTCGGTGTTCCAGGAGTTGGCAGCCAGCCAGTAGGGAGTGCCGTTTTCCACCCCCCAGCCCAGGAGGCGGATGGCATGGCCCCCGACCTGCTCGCCACTCACGTGCTGGTAGATCCCTGCAAGGCAACAGGCCAAGGGGTCAGCAGGCATCACCTCTCCTCCCACGGCACACCACGCCAGCTTCTCAGGCAGCTGAGCTCAGAGCCCAGGGACCAGCTCAGAAGGGTTGGGGTTTGCTTTGAGTGGGGGCTAAATGCAAACCTGAAGGTTAGTGCCATGGTCTGGTTGCTTGGCCAGGGCTGGGTGCTAGGTTGGGCTGGTTGAGCTTGGAGCTCTCTTCCAACCTGCTTGATTCTATGATTCTATGAAAGGCTGATGCCAAGTGTCAGCTCAGGCACTTGAGACATGAGGCCTGGAGCAACCTGCTCTAGAGGGAGGTGTCCCTGCCTATGGCAGGGGGTTGGAACTGGATGATCCTCGAGATCCCTTCCAACCTAAACTGTTCTATGATTCTATGAAGGAGAGTGATTGGCATTGGAATGGGCTGCCCAGGGAGGTGGTGGAGTCACTGTCCCTGGAGGTATCACAGTATCACAGTATCACCAAGGTTGGAAGAGACCTCACAGATCATTAAGCAAAGCCTGGCTGGAGCACTTAGTGCCATGGTCTGATTGACTGGCCAGGGCTGGGTGCTAGGTTGGGCTGGCTGAGCTTGGAGCTCTCTTCCAACCTGCTTGATTCTGTGAAGGTCCCCATAGGTAGCTCAACCCAAGAAGATCAGAACAGGGAACTGGGGTGCACACCAGAAGAGCCATCTGTTAGGCTTTCACCTCAAATCCCAGCTGTGGTTCTCAGCTGCAGTTCTGGGGGTTCCCCACTGGGGGTTCATTGAATCAAGCAGGTTGGAAGAGACCTCCAGGCTCATCCAGCCCAACCTAGCACCCAGCCCTATCCAACCAACCAGACCATGGCACTAAGTGCCCCAGCCAGGCTTTGCTTCAACACCTCTAGGCACAGCCACTCCACCACCTCCCTGGGCAGCCCATTCCAATGCCAATCACTCTCTCTGTCAACAGCTTCCTTCCAACATCCAGCCTTAGACCTCCCTCATTCCCAAGCACCTATCCCACTTCCTACAAATCAAGCAGATGCTATCTGGCCATCTTCTTGTAATACCAGATTCTGAAGTGTGACCTTGAGATCTCCTCTGCAGATTTGAGTAGAGACACAAGGGCCATGAATGACAGCCCCTGGACATGAAGGAGGCAACAGAGCTCCCTACAGCCCCAGGGCTGATGCTCACCAGACTTGTACATCAGGAAGTCTTCATAGACAATAAAGGCTCCTTCCACTGGGCCATTCTTGTAGATCTCAGCCATGATTTCCTTCTCACTTCGAGGGACACCATAGGATGTGATGCCTAAGGAGGAAAGAAGTCTCATCATTAACACAGCACTGTCAGGGTCTTGGCACAGCTGGACAGAGACTGCTCAGTGTGGCCCTGCATGAGGCCTTCTCCACTTCAAGGTTAAATCCAAACCCAGCTGCTCCAGAGGCACTCACACAGCCAGGCAGGAGAAGTGGGCTACAAGCATCTCCCTTTTCCTGAGAGAATGATTTAACCTGAGTCCTGGTCTGTACCCTGCTCCAGACAGCTTCCATGGGAAGTTTTCCCTCTGCATGTTCTCATTTCCAGAACAACCCAAGCCAAATGAGAACATCACAGAAACATTCCAGTTGGAAAAGATCTCCAAGCTGCAGCCAAACTACCCTACAGATATAGGTCTGGCTAGCACCAAGGAGCCAGAGGAGGTGGCTTTGACACCAGGCTCCCACAGGGCTCAGCACCACGCTCTTCAACCCAGACATGCTCACCATGAGGACTCAGATCAGTTCTTCCCACGTGAGCAGAGATCTCAGCAAACACAACTGGGCTTTGAGGACACCTTATAGTAGCCTGGAGAAGGGAAGGCTTTGAGGACACCTTATAGTAGCCTGGAGAAGGGAAGGCTTTGAGGACACCTTATAGTAGCCTGGAGATGAGAAGGCTTTGAGGACACCTTATAGTAGCCTGGAGATGGGAAGGCTTTGAGGACACCTTATAGTAGCCTGGAGATGAGAAGGCTTTGAGGACACTTTATAGTAGCCTGGAGAAGGGAAGGCTTTGAGCACACCTTGGAGCAGCCTTCTAGCATCTGAAGGGAGCTTACAGGAGGGATGGGGAGGGACTATTGACAAGGTCTTGTAACAACAGGATGAGGAGAAGTGTGTTTAAACTAGCAGAGGGGAGACTGAAACTGGATGTTAGGAAGAAGTTGTTTGCAGTGAGGGTGGTGAGACACTGGCACAGGTTGAGAGTGGTGAGACACTGGCACAGGTTGCCCAGAGAGGTTGTGGAGCACAGAAGCACCCAGAGTGACCAAAGCCAAGCCTGGCTGGGGCACTTAGTGCCATGGTCTGGTTGCTTGGCCAGGGCTGGGTGCTAGGTTGGGCTGGCTGAGCTTGGAGGTCTCCTCCATCCTGGCTGATTCTACGATTCTGTTCCATGAAAGCTGCTTGGAACGTGAGGTCTAACCCTGAACTCACCCCCTCACTGAGCTGTGGAGCTGCTGTGCATCCAGCAGGGCTGGAGGCCACCTTCCTTACCATAGTGCTTGTCCTCCTTGTATGACGGTGAGTAACCAGGTTCGCAGTGCCGGCTGCACCTGGGCGTCTCCCCTCCCTCCCCGGTGCAGGGGGGCCGCGAGCCGTTGACGTGGTGCTCACAAGGTGGGATGGAGTAAGGACGGCAGCCTGGAGAGGACAGAGGCAATGTGAACTGGCTGTCCCTAAGCATCCCTGCCCCAAGCAACCCTGCTGGAGAAGTCACCAGATAGGCTGAGAAAGTGCCTGGCCTTTCTGACCCAGAAACCCTACACACCAGTGAGAGGTGAGCCAGAGCAGCTCTCTTGTCACCAGATGAGCAATCAGGACACCCACGGTGGAACCCTTGCTACAGAAACCCATCAGCAACGAGTTGCCCTCTGAACCTGCTTCCTACCAGCCCCCTCTTGACAAGGCAGTGATTCTCCCCCTCTGCTCCACACTGCTGAGACCCCACCTGGAGTACTGCATCCAGCTCTGGAGCCACTATGACAAGAGAGCTATGGATATGCTGGAAGGTGTCCAGAGAAGGACCATGAGGATGATCAGAGGGCTGGAACTGCTCTGCTATGAGGAGAGATTGAGGGAGTTGGGGCTGTGCAGTCTGGAGAGGAGAAGACTCTGAGGTGACCTTATTGTGACCTTCCATATTTTAAGGGGGCTGCAAGAAAGCTGGGGAGGGACTTTTTAGGCTGTCAGGTAGTGACAGGACTGGGGGGAATGAAGCAAAGCTGGAAATGGGGAGATTCAGACTGGATGTTAGGAAGGAGCAATTCACCATGAGAGGGGTGAGACCCTGGAATGGGTTGCTCAGGGAGGTATTGGAAGCTCCATGCCTGGGGGTGCTTCAGGCCAGGCTGGATGAGGCTCCAGACAGTCTGCTCTAGTGTGAGGTGTCCCTGCCCATGGCAGGGAGGTTGGAACTAGATGATCCTTGTGGTGCCTTCCAACCCTGGCTGATTCTATAAGGTGATTGACAAGATGGAAACATGAACCAACTCATGGCCATGCTAAGTAGAAACAGAGGCTTCCAGCATGGAAGTTACTTTTTGAGGGGGAAAAACACATCAGGAAGACTCCCACCCTCACCCAAAGTGTATTTTACTGGTCCAAATCTAGCAACAACAACAATAAAAATCACAGCTTGATTATTCATTCTTGTTATGGAAGTAAGAACCTTGTGAGGTGGTCAAGTCTAGCTACTGTGTTCCCTTCCTAGATGGGTCACCTGTCACTAGGTGCTGCTCAGAGACCACTGTCCCAAAGGAGTAACCAGAATCACAGAACTTCTTGGATTGGAAGGGACCTTTCAAGGTCATCTACTTCACCCCCCTGAAGATAGAGCCACCAGGAACAAGAGCCGGCAGCTGAGATGGCAGAGTAGGAGCAACCACACAGATGTAGACCAGGAGAGAAGTACCCCAAAGAAGATGAACCTCTACTAGCAGAGATGCTCCTCTTTGCTTCACAAGTCTCTCTGCCAGGACTTACCTACATGGGAATCATAGAGACCCCCAGACACAAGGCCCCTCTCTGTCCAGTACCTCCATGCACCAGCAGGGTAACCACCATTGCACCTGGGGAGAGAAGCAGCAGTTCCAGCTTCAGCCTGATCACAGCCATCCCCTTTGGGGTGAGGCAGGGGGAAAGAGACAGCTTGGGATGGCTGAAGGGAAGCCTTCAGCACGCTGAACATGTTCAAGTCTATCCCTGCCTTCTCCAGGCTTTCTAGGCCTTGAGAAACCAAAGGCTGGGGTCAAGAATGAGCTAAGAAGCATCCATGCCACCAAAGCAATGGAGCTCCTTTACCAAGTCCCTGGTCAACCCCTGCTGACAGGAGCAGCAGAAGCCACACAACTCAAAGACCCAACTCAAAGACCCAACTCCTTCTTTCAGCAACTGCAGAAGCCACAGGCAAAAGGTTTGTGCCTGCAGACCAAGGCTTTGGAGCTATTAAAAGATCCATCCTTTGACTTAGGCAGCTGGCAAAGCACTGTTACACATTTGCCCTCTCCCCACCAGCCATCATCATCCTCTACTACTGAGGGCTGGTTGTGGCCAGGAGAGACTTTTATTCCATGCAGTCACCTTTCTGTTCCCACCTAGCACCAGCACCCACAGCACAAAGCACCGGTAGGGCTTCCTGCTCATTAGCAAGATGAGGAAAGCAAGGCTGAAGCAATCTGCACCTCTGGGTTGTGTCCCTGCTCCTCCCACCTCTGAAGTGCAGGAGAACCACAAGCAGCTCACCCCATGCCGCATTCGAAGCCGCAGCACGACAGCAGGTCCTCTGCAGAGACCTCCACGCTCACCTTGGCATTTGTGTGAACACAGATTCTGTCTGAAATTGCTTCTACAGCGCCAAAAGCCTGTGGACAGCCCCCCAGAACCCGAGAGAAAACCATCAGAGAAACCACACAACCTTCTTCAGTCAGGAGGAAAAGGACCTGGGGGTACTGATAGACAGTAAGCTGAAGATGAGCCAGCAGTGTGCCCAGGTGGCCAAGACAGCCAATGGCATCCTGGCCTGCATCAGGAACAGTGTGGCCAGTAGGTCAAGGGAGGTTATTTTCCCCTGTACTCAGCACTGGTCAGACCACACCTTGAGTGCTGTGTCCAGTTCTGGGCCCCTCAATTCAAGAAAGATGTTGAGGTGCTGGAACATGTCCAGAGAAGGGCAACAAAGCTGGTGAGGGGCCTGGAGCACAAATCCTATGAGGAGAGGCTGAGGGAGCTGGGCCTGTTTAGCCTGGAGAAGAGGAGGCTCAGGGGTGATCTTATTACTGTCTACAACTACCTGAAGGGACATTGTAGCCAGGTGGGGGTTGGCCTCTTCTCCCAGGTAACCAGCAATAGAACAAGGGGACACAGTCTCAAGTTGTGCCAGGGTAGGTCTAGGCTGGATGTTAGGAAGAAGTTGTTGTCAGAGAGAGTGATTGGCACTGGAATGGGCTGCCCAGGGAGGTGGTGGAGGCACCGTCCCTGGGGGTCTTCAAGAAAAGCCTGGATGAGGCACTTAGTGCCATGGTGTAGTTGATTGGTTAGGGCTGGGTGCTAGGTTGGACTGGATGATCTTGGAGGTCTCTTCCAACCTGGTTGATTCTATGATTCTATGATTCTGGCAGCAAGCATGAGCCTGCCCTGGGAGAAGCCCACTGAGAAACTCAGATGCTGCAGGGTAACAGAATCACTGAATGCACTGGACTGGAAGGAACCTTCACAGTACTCTTGTTCAACTCTGCTGCAGAGTTGAGCCTATCAGCTGATCAGCTCAGAGCTGAACTAATCAGCTGGATTAGATTCCCTCCCTGGAGGTGTTCAAGGCCAGGTTGGATGAGGCCCTGAGCGACCTGTTCTAGTGGGAGGTGTCCCTGCCTATGCTGGAGGTTTGGAACTGGCTGAGCTTTGAGGTCCCTTCCAACCTAACCCATTCCATGTGAGGTGCAGGGACATCTACTTCCAGCAGGTGCCTAGAGCAGAGGTGGCTTTCAATACACTCCACACCCTCTCACATCACACTCCAGGTGGTTACTTCATGAGAGGAGGAGAGACAAAGAAGAACTCCATTTTTGGGACTGGGCTGCTGCTGGTGTCTGCTTTATTCAGCTGCTTTGTCCATCCCAAAGTTTTTCCAGCCTGACCCTGCTCTGCAGCTGGGTGTCTGTCCAGCAAGCTCTCTACTAATGCCACCTTCAAGCACCCCTGTTCTTACCCAGCAGGAGCCACAGGAGCCTTGGTCTCTGATCTCACTGATGGTAGGGCAGTTCGGCCACTGCGTCCGCGAGTCAAAGTTATCAGGCAGCTCCATGTCTGCAGCAAAATCTACCCTGCAAGTGAGGAGAGGGAAGCTCTGTTACAGCAACACCCCTGGAAGAGGACTGGGTGCACAGGGCTCTCCAAGCTCCTCTAAAGGCATCCTGAAGGATGAGAGGTTTTTGGTTTGCTGACTGAAGGAGAATAAACACTTCTGCAGCTCTCAGAGCAGATCAGCAGCTCCTCCTGTGCCTTAAGGGGTACAAGCTGCACCACTGGTCAAGCACATGGCAGGGCAGATACTTGACAGACACTCTTACAATCATAGAATCAGTCAGGGTTGGAAGGGACCACAAGGAGCAGCCAGTTCCAAGCCCCCTGCCATGCCCAGGGACACCCTACCCTAGAGCAGGCTGCACACAGCCTCACACAGCCTGGCCCCAAACACCTCCAGCCATGGGGCCTCAACCACCTCCCTGGGCAACCCATTCCAGCCTCTCACCACTCTCCTGCTCAACAACTTCCTCCTCACCTCCACTCTCACTCTCCCACCTCCAGCTTTGCTCCATTCCCCCCACTCCTGTCACTCCCTCACAGCCTCAAAAGTCCCTCCCCAGCTTTTTTGTAGCCCCCTTCAGATCCTGGCAGGCCACAAGAAGGTCACCTGGGAGGCTCCTCTGCTCCAGCCTGCACAGCCCCAACTCTTTCAGGCTGTGCTCACAGCAGAGCTGCTGCAGCCTCTGAGCATCCTCCTGGCCCTGCTCTGGACACTCTCCAGCATCTCCACATCCCCCTTGTAATGGGGGCTCCAGAACTGGATGCAGTACTCCAGGTGGGGTCTCAGCAGAGTGGCATAGAAGGGGAGAATCACCTCCCTGGCCCTGCTGGCTGTCTTCATAGGAGAGGTGCTCCAGCCCTGTGACTATTCCTCCATGCATGCTTCTCTGCTCAGCTCCATGCAAGATGTCCACTAAGCTGCACCCTGGGCCACCTCAGTCAGTCTGCCAGAGACACCCTCACCCACTCCAGATGCACCAGGAGCATCCACCCAGGCTTTTACAGGGCTTTCATCTTCTCCCAGCACTCACCTCTCAGGCAGCTTGGGCCCACCCAGGAAGGTGCCACAGAGCTTCTTCACATAGCTCATGTCAGTGTTGTGGAAGTTGTGTCCTGCCTGGGAAGAAACAGAGAAGCAGGAGAGGACTCTTCAGAGTCACCCAGCGAAGGGCTGGGACCAGCCTGGCGCTCCAGCTCGCCCTCAAACCCAACCAGTGTCTAGCTCTTGCCATAAGACTCAGGGGGCAAGATCCAAGCTCCTTATAGACACAGAACACAGACTTCTCCAGAATCACTGCATCATGACCAAGTCCAAGCCTAGGCTTTGGCCACAGCAGCCCAGTCAATGAAGGTTAGGCCAGGTCACCAGCACAGCTTGACTCTTGCTGCTAGTTTCTAGCCTCCACAAAGTCATTAGTGCTTGGCTCCACAGAAGGGCTCCACGTAGGCAACACAGGAGTCCCTGACACTAACAACTCACTGGAGGAGTCAATTGAGACCAAGGCTGGTGCCATGGGTTAGGGTCTCCGACCAGAACAGTTGGCTTGATACAGTTACTGCGGTGAAACTCACCCAGCTCAGCTGCTAGTCCTACAATGAGACTGCTGAGTAATGCACCTCCCCTCCAAACCCAAAAAGCACCTCCACACCGAGGCAGCACTCACCTTCCAGGTGGTGTTGAGCTTGTTTATGTGGTTGACTAAGTCACTGGAGAGAGGAGGGAAGTAAGGAATGCTGCGAGCATCGGCAAAGGCCACCAGGACACACAGGATGGACAGGGACGGCCACATCTTGGCTACAGAACAGGACACTCCACCTGCAGTCAGATTTGGAACAGAATTGAAAGCCTTCCCAAGGAGAGCTCAGACTGCAGGAAAGGGGTTGCCAGAAGAGCTGTTTCAGCAACATGTGGCAGTATCATAGAATCAAACAGGCTGGAAGAGAGCTCCATCTCAGCCAGCCCAACCTAGCACCCAGCCCTGGCCAATCAACCAGACCATGGCACTAAGTGCCCCAGCCAGGCTTGGCTTCAACACCTCCAGGCACACAGACTCCACCACCTCCCTGGGCAGCCCATTCCAATGCCAATCACTCTCTCTGACAACAACTTCCTAACAACATCCAGCCTAGACCTCCCCTGGCACAACTTGACACTCTGTCCCCTTGTTCTGTTGCTGCTTGCCTGGCAGCAGAGCCCAACCCCACCTGGCTACAGCCTCCCTGCAGGCAGCTGCAGACAGCAATGAGCTCTGCCCTGAGCCTCCTCTGCTGCAGGCTGCACACCCCCAGCTCCCTCAGCCTCTCCTCACAGGGCTGTGCTCCAGGCCCTTCACCAGCCTTGCTGCCCTTCTCTGGACACCTTCCAGCACCTCAGCATCTCTTGAATTGAGGAGCCCAGCACTGGACAGAGCACCAGAAACATTCCCTGCCAGTAACACCTGCTTAAGTAAGAACAAGGACAGAGCCTGTGTCAGGTCCCTTCAGCTGGTTTAAGCTTATGCTGCAGCTCTATGCCAGCTCCCAAAGGTTGAAGGGCAGGACTTCCAGGGCCCTTTCCCAAGTCCTTCTTGTCCATATCCATCCTGATGAGCTCCAAGCCTGGTGATCAACTCAATACCTCAAACACTCCACAGTGGCCCAAAAAGCAGATTATTTAAACCTTAATTCCTAAACATAGGATCAAGCAGGCTGGAAGAGACCTCCAAGCTCAGCCAGCCCAACCTAGCACCCAGCCCTCAACAAGCAACCAGACCATGGCACTAAGTGCCCCAGCCAGGCTTGGCTTCAGCACCTCCAGGCACAGAGACTCCACCACCTCCCTGGGCAGCCCATTCCAATGCCAATCACTCTCTCTGCCAACAACTTCCTCCTAACACCTCAGCAACCATCTGAACATAAAACCACTTTTGCAAGCTTGGGGTTAAACTCTTCTGGGCTAACACCCCTGAGCAGGACATGCAGCTCTTGCCAGCAGCTCTCTGGTTCCACAGCAGCAGAGCAGGGGATGGAGAGATGCATGCTCATTGCCATACAGTCTGCTGCCACCCACACACAGCCAAGCTTAGCCCTTCCAGAGAAGAGAACACAGCAGGAGTGTCCTACTTTCTGTCAGCAGCAAGCCCAGGCAGCTGCAGCTCTCTGCATAAAAAGGATTTTTTTAGCTCCCCTCTCTTCCTTCCACCATTTATTTCTTTTCTTCCCACTCTGCACTTTCAGCAGGATGCTTGGACCAAAGGGTTGTTGAGTTTCAGTAGCACTGGAGTCCTTCCTACACCCAAATTTCACCTCTTTGAAAAGGCTTTATGTATATTTGCTTGCTTAGAGGTTTCTCACTCTCCAAGGAGCTACTGGAGTGAATCCAGCAGAGGGGGATGAAGGTGATGAGGGAACTGGAGCATCCCTCTTATAAAGAAAGGCTGAGAGACCTGGGGTTATTTAGCCTGGAGAAGTCTGAGAGGGGATCCTACCAGTATCTGAAGGGGGGAGGGATCAAGAGGATGGGGCCAAACTCTTTTTAGTAGTGCCCAGAGATAGAACAAGGGACAATGGGCACAAACTGGAATGCAGGAGGTTCCATCTGAACATAAGGAGTCACAGAATCAAGCAGGTTGGAAGAGACCTCCAAGCTCAGCCAGCCCTACCTAGCACCCAGCCCTCAACAAGCAACCAGACCATGGCACTAAGTGCCCCAGCCAGGCTTGGCTTCAACACCTCCAGGCAAGAGACTCCACCACCTCCCTGGGCAGCCTGTTCCAGGGCTCTGTCACTCTCAGAGGGAAACAATTCCTCCTCATGTTTACATGACACTGCCTATGCCTCAGCTTCCACCCAGTGCCCCTTGTCCTGTCCTTGGCATCACCCAGCAGAGCCTGGCTCCAGCCTCCTGGCACTCACCTGCACATCTTTATAACCATTGCTGAGGTCACCTCTCAGTCTCCTCCTCTCCCAGCAGCACAGCCCCAGCTCCCTCAGGCTCTCCTCATAACAGAGCTGTTCCATTCCCTTCAGCATCTTTGTGGCTCTGTGCTGGACTCTCTCAAGCAGTTCCATGTCCCTGTTGAACTGGGGGGGCCCAGAACTGGACACAGAACTGCATATTTTTTTGCTGTGCCCCTTTAACAGGACTACAGGAAGCCTGCAGGTGGCCAGCCTGAGCTGAAGCACCTTTTCTTCTTTTTGAATACAGCATTCAGTTTTGGGCTCCCCAATTTCAGAGGGACAGGGATCTGCTGGAGAGGGTCCAGTGGAGTGCTAGGAGGATGATGAGGGCACTGGAGCACTGCCTGATGAGGAGAGGCTGAGGGACCTGGGGCTGCTTAGTCTGGAGAAGAGAAGACTGAGAGAGGATTTAATCAATGCTTATAAACACCTGAGGGTTGGGGGTCAGGAGGAGGGGGACAGGCTCTGCTCACTGCTCCCTGGGACAGGACAAGGAGCAATGGATGGAAGCTGCAGCACAGGAGGTTCCAGCTCAACACAAGGGGAAACTTCTTGAGTGCAAGGGTCCCAGAGCCCTGGCACAGGCTGCCCAGAGAGGCTGTGGAGTCTCCTTCTCTGGAGCCTTCCAAGGCCTGTCTGGATGTGTTCCTGTGTGCCCTGAGCTAGATTGTGTGGTCCTGCTGTGGCAGGAGGATTGGACTGGATGATCTCTTTGGGTCCCTTCCAGCTGCTGGCATCCTGTGATCCTAACCAGAAAACTCTTCAAAACACCCCACACCACCCAACCAAACCCCTACATCCTCTGTGATTCCTGCATTCAACTTTGTATTTGGGTAGCACAGAGGGAGAGAGTTCTGAGGGCAGAAGCCACACTTCAGCTTTCAGCAGGATGCTTCCAAGTTTGCTGGCACACTGCAACTCTCCCAGCAAAGCCTCCTGCGCTGCAACAGCAACTTGCACTGAGCTCCTGGCGGACGGACACAGGAGATCTGACATCCTCAGGTTACCAGACCACACTGGCTGCAGACTGCAAGTTCCAGGCAACTTGAGACCAAGCTGGAAACAGATACCAGGCAGTTTCTTCTCTGACAGCCACCTGCCTCCTAAGCTCTGCTGCACTACATCCGCCCCACAGGGTGGCTGGCAGCCAGCAAACCCAGCAGCCGCAGCGAGATGCTGCCCAGTGCAACCCAGAGAGCTGGCAGCCACTTGGTTGTTCCAGCAAACAAGCCTCTTGGCAACCCTCCTATAGGCATGAAACCTCCCTACAGGCCAGGAGAGAGCTGGGGTTGTTCAGCCTGCAGGAGGTTCCAGGGAGATCTTATTGCAGCCTTCCAGTACTTAAAAGGGGCCAGTAAGAAAGATGGGGACAGTGCTTTTAGCAGGGCCTGTGGGGGCAGGACAAGGGGGGATGGTTTTAAACTAAAAGAGGGGAGACACAGATCAGATAGAAGACTTTCTTCTTTGTGCTGAGGGTGGTGAAACATCCCCGTGTTTGGATGTTGGTTGGTGCTTGGAGCAATCTGTCTAGCTGAAGATGTCCCTGCTGACAGCAGAGGGCTTTAGACTTAGGTGATGTTCAGAGGTGACTTCTAACCCAAAGCACTCCACCACAGAATCACAGAACTTTAGAGGTTCACAGAATCAGTCAGGGTTGGAAGGCACCACAAGGAGCAGGCAGTTCCAACCCCCCTGCCATGCCCAGGGACACCCTACCCTAGAGCAGGCTGCACACAGCCTCAGCCAGCCTGGCCTCAAACACCTCCAGCCATGGGGCCTCAACCACCTCCCTGGGCAACCCATTCCAGCCTCTCACCACTCTCCTGCTCAACAACTTCCTCCTCACCTCCACTCTCACTCTCCCCACCTCCAGCTTTGCTCCATTCCCCCCACTCCTGCCACTCCCTCACAGCCTCAAAAGTCCCTCCCCAGCAGCTTTTTTGTAGCCCCCTTAGATGCTGGAAGGCCACAAGAAGGTCCCCTGGGAGCCTCCTCTGCTCCACACTCAACAGCCCCAACTCTTTCAGTCTGTGCTCACAGCAGAGTTGCTGCAGCCCTCTGAGCATCCTCCTGGCCCTGCTCTGGACACTCTCCAGCATCTCCACAGCCCTCTTGTCCCAGGGGCTCCAGAGCTGGATGCAGGACTCCAGGTGGGGTCTCAGCAGAGCACAGCAGAGGGGGAGAATCCCCTCCCTGGCCCTGCTGGCCACACTTGTGCTGCTGCAGCCCAGGCTCTGCTTGGCTTTCTGGGCTGCAAGTGCACACTGCTGGCTCCTGCTGAGCTTCTCCTCCAGCAGCACCCCACGTCCCTCTCCTGAGGGCTGCTCTCCAGCCACTCACTGCCCAGCCTGCATTTGTGCTTGGTATTGCCTCCACCCAGCTGAAGGACCTTGCACTTGGTCCTGTTGAACCTCATGAGGTTGGCTTGTGTCCACCTCTGCAGCCTTGGAAGGGACGTCCAGAGATCATCAAGTCCAACCCCCCTGCCAAGGCAGGATCACCTAGGGCAGATTGCACAGGATCCTGTGATGATCTCTTGAGGCCCTTTATGGCCCCTGCCATTCTGTGACTCTGAGAAGCTTCCTTTGAGCATGAAGTTTCAGGAGGGGAGCTGATCCTTTGTGGAGAGCAGAGAGCATCCCAGGACCTGGGTGGAGAAAGGAGAGGTGGTCCTCGATCTCAGGCAGTTTCTTCCTCTCTGCCCACCCCATGACTTCAGCAAGCCCCCTGTGCATAGCAAATCTAGAGAGAGAGCACTGGTGTGAAACTCACAAGATAAATTTCCACCCACATGAAGTCACACACAGAGGGAGAGACACTGACCACAGCAGCAACAGAGCGAGTCAGAAGAGGCTGCTGCCCTCCTCCAGCAAGATGCTTCTCGCCCCAGCGTTATCGCGCACACACTTCCCCCACCACTGCTATCTCCTCCACACAGGCCTCCCTCCCCCTCTACCCCCACGTCTGTTTTAATGCCATCAAAAGAGCAGCACCAAAACCACACTTGCATAAGAGCTGCTGAGCCTGATAGATATCTGCTCCTCTCCCTGCACGGAGCACAGGCTAGAGAAGTTCCACCAGCAAAAACCAGAAGGTTCCTCCCTTGTGCCCCAAGCCTCTGGATGTACCTTGCAGCTTCAGGAGGGCCCTGGATAAAGCTGTCTTCACAGGCCACATCCCACCATGAGCTTGAAAACCTAAGCAAAGCTCAGCTGTGGGCTGCCCAGGGAGGTGGTGGAGTCGCTGTCCCTGGAGGTGCTGAAGCAAAGCCTGGCTGGGGCACTTAGTGCCATGGTCTGGTTGCTTGGCCAGGGCTGGGTGCTAGGGTGGGCTGGCTGAGCTTGGAGGTCTCTTCCAACCTGCCTGATTCTGCAGACACAGCAGCAAACTCTCCAGGTGGCAGGAGGATGTCTGTGGCTTGCAAAGGGTCACCCAAGCTGCTCCTCCTCCTCTGCAGACCTGGAAGCTGAGAACGAGGCCCCTTCTCCCTTCCTGAATGATGAGCAAACTAAAACTCCAGAGAGCTGCTACCCACCAGCATGCCTGGCCCTGGGCATGACTCCAACTTCAGCCAGCTGGTTGCTTAAAAAGAGGACATTTGGGCCACCTAAGTGCAGACCCTCTCAGCCAGTGAGGAGGAAGCACCGAGGCTGAAGGCTCCCCAACATGAGCTGCTCTGCGCAGAGCCACTGCAGCTCTGAAGTGAGATGGCTGCAGCTGATGCTGCACCACCCACCCGCAGTCCCTCTGCACCGAGAGACGGGGAGGAGGGAAGGCGGTGACATCACCCAGATGCCTTCTCCATCCATCCTGCTTAGCAGAGCTTGGAGGCTGAGGCAGCTCCCTACCTGCTTAGCAGAGCTTGGAGGCTGAGGCAGCTCCTTACCTGCTTAGCAGAGCTTGGAGGCTGAGGCAGCTCCTTACCTGCTTAGCAGAGCTTGGAGGCTGAGGCAGCTCCCTACCTGCTTAGCAGAGCTTGGAGGCTGAGGCAGCTCCTTACCTGCTTAGCAGAGCTTGGAGGCTGAGGCAGCTCCCTCCCTGCTTTCTCAGGGACACTTAGAGGAGGACCACGTTATGCCAGAGATCAGCAAGGTCCCACAGCCTTCTCACAGCAGCAGCCCAGGGAGCGGCACAGTGCTCCCAACAGCAAAGCCCTCAGCAGGGTGTCACAAAGGTCTTCTCTATCACCCAGAAAGCAAAGCTCCTGAATCCCCTTTACCTGGTCATCTCTCTGCAGAGTCAACAAACCCTTCTAAACAGGCTAGTCCAAGCCCAGCTCACATGACTTAGTTTCAGTAGGTCATGAGATAAGTCACAGCCCTCAGGCACCTCTCAGCTCCTCACCGTCTGCGCCAAACCCCTCCAGGCACAGACAGAGAGACTCACACACCCTTCTCCAAGGGCTTAAGGAAGATAAAAGCTGTCCCAGCCCTAACACTCCCAAGCCCTCCAGAGTGAGAGCTACTCAGCAAAGCCCAAGTCATGTGTCCTCCTCCAGCAAGCAGCTCTTTCTCCGAGCTGAGCTTTGTCCTTTGTTCTAGCTGCCAGGATTCAGCCGTGACTTCAAACCACAATAAAGCAAGCCTGGGAACAATCCAGTCCGGTTTAGCTTGCTGCCTCACCAGGTTAGCCCCAGACTCACGGCCTGGTGACTCCATCCCAGCCTCTATCAGAGCTTCATTTTGTTGGCACTTTAGAAAAGGAGGGGTGGGGGAAAGAGCAAGCAGCATAAGGCAACTTTCCCTACTCCTTCCCAGGAAAGCCAAACCATCGGCACGGGTTTGACACCTGGCAAACCGAACAGCTCTTGAGCCAAGCTCACCTCTCCTGCTCGACTGCACCCAAAACGCCCCAGTGGGGCCGCACTGATTTCTTTCCCCCCCTTCCTTTCCACCAGCCCATGCATAAGCCGCAGCCTTGCGCAAGAGCTCCGCAGCCGCAGAAGCCAGCCTGCGCTACCCAAATCCCTCACTTGGGCTTCGCGACCCGCAGCTGGCGAGCAGCGCAAGGAAAGGGCTCTTTGGGGCATCCCGGCAGCGGGACGCGGGGGCGACAGCCGCATGACCGCAGGACAGACAGCTCCAGCGCCCCCTCCGAGCCGCGGCCCTGCTGCCCGAGCAAAGCTCGGCCGCACATCACGGGACCTGCCCTGCCGCCGCTGCCAAGGCGACCTCCTGCGCGGCCGCTGACGGCAGGCACGGCGAGCCTGGGCTGGCTCGGGGGCTCTGCTCTGCCACCTCCCTTACGAAAACAAGGCTCCCTCTCGCCTCTGCCAAGGAGGTGGTCTCTTTAGGGAAGGCTACCGCCGTTTTTCCTGCACCAAGCCTCAGCCCAGAGCCGCAGAGCATCCCTCCTGGACGCAAAAATCCCCCCCAGAGTACAGCTGGGAGACGCCGGAACTGCTGCTGCGGCTCCAGCGAGGCGGATCGCAGCCCCTCCCGTGGGCTCCGGGCTGTGGTTTCCCCCCCCCAGCGGCGGCTGTCCCATCGGCACCCTCCCCACGCGAGTCCCCCGCCCCAGGGGCGCGCAGCGCAGCGCAGCGCAGCGCAGCACTCCCTCCCCGCCCTTACCTGCCCCCGCTGCAGCGCCCGCACCCGCGCCCCGCTCCGCTTCTTATGCCCGCGAAGCCCAGCCCGGCCCCGGCCCGCCCACCCCGCCCAGGACTCACCGCCCCGCACGGCCCCGGACACCCCTCTCCAGTGCCACTCTCCTTCGGTGCCCGCGGAAGGGGCAGCTCCCGGCGGCTGAGTCATCCCCGGCCCGGCCCGCCCCCGGCGTGACTGCATCCTGCCGGCTCCCCGCCTCCAGCCCGCCTCCAGCCCGTCTGCTCCCCCCTGCTTTCCCGCTGCCGGCGGCTCCGCTCCCATCTCAGGCTAGCCTGCATCCCTCCTGCACCCCTCCTGCATCCCACTTCCCCTATGGTAGGGTAGTAGTATGAGTACCACTCCCACCCCGCCTGCATCCCGTCTGCTTCCTTCCTGCATCACAGCTCCATCGCACCTCGTTTCACCTGCATCCCACCTGCATCTCACCTCCTCACATCTCATCTACATCCCTCTCGCTCCCCTTTGCCAGCCTGCCAGCCCATCGAGTGTTCTCTTAAGCCCACCTTCATCTCCCCTGCCTCCCTCTGCCATCCTGCCTTTATCCCACCTGCATCTGTCCCTGTTTTGCCTCCATCTCACCTGCATCCCTACTCATTCCTGACACCTTTTCACCTCCAGCCAGCCTCCATCCTGCCCGCTCCTCTCCTGTATCCAGTCTCCATCCACTGCCCATCCCACCCCCATTCTACCGGAGTCCTTTGAGGCTTTCATCTGCAGGTGCATCAGGTTTTGCTGCTGCTGTGTTAACATGGACCTGTTGGAGCAGGTCCAGAGGAGGTCACAAAAATTACCAGAGAGCTGTGAGGACAGGCTGAGAGCGTTGGGTTTGTCCAGCCTGGAGAAGAGAAGGCTCCAAGGAGAGCTTATTGCAGCCTTTCAATACTTTCAGGGGCTTGGAAGAAAGAAAGAGGCAACCTTTAGGCCAGGGCTTGTTGTGACAGGATGAGGGGTGATGGCTTTAAACCAGAAGAGGAGAGATTCAGACTAGACATAAGCAAGAAATTGTTCAACCTGAGGATGGTGAGACACTGGCACAGGTTGCCTAGAGAGGTGATAGAAGCCCCCCCCCAGGCCAGGTTGGATGGGGCTCTGAGCAAGCTGATGCAGTGGAAGCTGTCCCTGCTGACTGCAGTGTGTTTGGATTAGCTGTCCCTGAAAGGTCCTTTTTTAAGATCCCATAGTTTTGACTGCTTTTCAAAGTATGAACAGCAGCACAAAGGTCATCTTGAAAGCCACTTTCAAGCTGTGTCCTAAAGCACAGTGATGCTAAAGCTTCTCTTTAATGAGAAAGACCATCCATGTTTTTGCTTCCTTACCCCTCTCTGGGTCACTACAGGGGTAAAATCTGTTCACCAGGACCCTCAGAAGTGCACAGACCACTAGCCAGGTGGGGCTGGGCTCTGCTGCCAGGCAAGCAGCAACAGAACAAGGGAACACAGCCTCAAGTTGTGGCAGGGGAGGTCTAGGCTGGCTGTTAGGAGGAAGTTGTTGTCAGAGAGAGTGATTGGCATTGGAATGGGCTGCCCAGGGAGGTGGTGGAGTCTGTGTGCCTGGAGGTGTTGAAGCCAAGCCTGGCTGGGGCACTTAGTGCCATGGTCTGGTTGCTTGGCCAGGGCTGGGTGCTAGGTTGGGCTGGCTGAGCTTGGAGGTCTCTTCCAGCCTGCTTGATTCTATGAATAGGAAATAAAACCTCTAGACAATGATCAGAAGTCTGCTGACACCCACCAGCCAGTGTGGAAATCCCAAAGTGACAGAGGGAATCTACCAGGACTTGTTTCAGTAACCAAAAAGGGGAACTCTGAGGCCCTCTTAGCAGGAACAGAGAGCAGCAGGGATGCACCATAGGCCGTGGTGCTGCAGGGACAGTGACTGCAGGTGGTGGCAGCTCCCTGGGCAGCCCATTCCAATGCCAATCACTCTCTCTGACAACAACTTCCTAACAACATCCAGCCTAGACCTCCCCTGGCACAACACCAGACTGTGTCCCCTTCTTCTCTTGCTGCTTGCCTGGCAGCAGAGCCCAACCCCACCTGGCTACAGCCTCCCTTCAGGTAGCTGCAGGCAGCAATGAGCTCTGCCCTGAGCCTCCTCTGCTGCAGGCTGCACACCCCCAGCTCCCTCAGCCTCTCCTCACAGGGCTCTGCTCCAGGCCCCTCCCCAGCCTTGCTGCCCTTCTCCAAACACCTTCCAGCATCTCAACATCTCTCTTGAATTGAGGAGCCCAGAACTGGACACAGCACTCCAGGGGTGGCCTGAGCAGTGCTGAATCAATGAGTGGGTTTTCCCCCCCTCTCTTACTTCCATTTTTATCCAGTATATTATTTTTTGGTCACATTCATCTTTTCATCTTTTGATTTAGAAGACTCCCTAGGGAAATGATGGAAACAATCAGGGTCATAGTATTTAACCCACTGAATCCCAGCATTGCTTCACTAAACCTGGAGACTCTGCTGTCTTAAGTATCTTTATGCTCCAGAACACAGTGTGCACAGACCCTTGGACTGTTGTCTGCCTCCACATATAATTTTTAACCAGTGAGGATTAAAGCTCTTTGCTGTTTTCCCAGTTGTGCTCTGGCAATGAGAAGCATAATAAAGCAGTAAATAAATCACTTGCAGCCTGCCTGACTTCCCTCTGATTCACACAGGGTTCCTCTGCTCTGCTCCTTGCTCTCTGAGTTTGTAGTTGTCTGTGTTGCCTGTGAGGTTTTGTTGACATAAAGCACAGGCAGAAGAACCTGATTTGTGTCCTGCCCTTTGTCCGGCGTGGCTCAGAGGTCCTCGGTGCCTCCAGCCGTCTGAAAGCAGCATATGATGCCAGGGAGCTGCAGGGAATACATCACAATGTTTGTTTTCCCAGAAGCACAGAATGTCAGAGGCTGGAAGGGACCTTGAAAGCTCATCCAGTCCAACCCCCCCTGCCACAGCAGCATCATAGAATCGTAGAATCAGCCAGGCTGGAAGAGAGCTCCAAGCTCAGCCAGCCCAATCTAGCACCCAGCCCTGGCCAATCAACCAGACCATGGCACTAAGTGCCCCAGCCAGGCTTGGCTTCAACACCTCCAGGCACACAGACTCCACCACCTCCCTGGGCAGCCCATTCCAATGCCAATCACTCTCTCTGACAACAACTTCCTCCTCACAGCCAGCCTAGATCTCCCCTGCCACAACTTGGCACTCTGTCCCCTTCTTCTGTTGCTGCTTGCCTGGCAGCAGAGCCCAACCCCACCTGGCTACAGCCTCCCTGCAGGCAGCTGCAGACAGCAATGAGCTCTGCTCTGAGCCTCCTCTGCTGCAGGCTGCACACCCCCAGCTCCCTCAGCCTCTCCTCACAGGGCTCTGCTCCAGGCCCCTCCCCAGCCTTGCTGCCCTTCTCCAAACACCTTCCAGCACCTCAACATCTCTCTTGAATTGAGGAGCCCACAACTGGACACAGCACTCAAGGTGTGGCCTGAGAAGTGCTGAGCACAGGGGCAGAAGAACCTCCCTTGTCCTGCTGCCCACACTGCTCCTGAGCCAGCCCAGGATGCCATTGGCTCTGCTGCCCACCTGGGCACACTGCTGGCTCAAAACCCCTTTTTTCCTGGGAATAGTAATGCAGGACTGGGACAGGCTGCTCAGAGAGGTTGTGGAGTCTCCAAACGCACCTGGACACAATCCTGTGCAACCTGCTCTGAGTAAACCTGTTTTAGCAGGGTGGCTGGACTAGGTTATCTTCAAAGGGTCCCTTCCAAACCTTCCCATGCTGAGATTCTTCCACTCTTGCAGACATGAGACTCACTGGCACTGCTGGTGTCCCCACCATGCCTACACAGGAGGTTATGCACAGAAAAAACAGTGCCCATTTTTCATACAGTCACAGAATGCCAGGGGCTGGAAGGGACCTCAGGAGCTCATCCAGCACTACCCCCCTGCCAGAGCAGCATCCCCTACACCAGATCACACAGGACCACATCCAGGCAGGGTTTTAATCTCTCCAGAGAGGGAGACTCCACAGCCCCCCTGGGCAGCCTGTGCCAGGGCTCTGCCACCCTCACAGGGAAGAATTCCTCCTCATGTTTCCATGGAATGTCCTGTGCCTCAGCTTCCACCCATTGCCCCCTGTCCTGTCCTTGGGCAACTCTTGTCCTGGCATTTTTCTCCACAGCATGCAGCAGTTACCATTTCTTCACCAATGCATCCTTGTATCCAAAAAGGTTTTATGCTTGGAAATTGTCATTTTAAAGCTGTGCAGTCCTATGAAAGACCTTTCAGTTGGGTCTGGGGCATCATGGAGCCTGTCCTTAGGGATATGGAATCATGGAATCAGTCAGGGGTGGAAGTGACCACAAGGAGCAGCCAGTTCCAGCCCCCCTGCCATGCCCAGGGACACCCTACCCTAGAGCAGGCTGCACACAGCCTCACACAGCCTGGCCTCAAACACCTCCAGCCATGGAGCCTCAACCACCTCCCTGGGCAACCCAGTCCAGCCTCTCACCACTCTCCTGCTCAACAACTTCTTGTGCCCAGATTTGCAAACTCACTGATCTGAGTTCTTCCTGTGCCTCTCACAGCCATCTGGCACTTCTGTAGGTCTTTGCAGCTGACCTGCACAACCCTTACCACTGCAGGACATCTCCCACAGCCTCTTGCCTGGGTTTTGATGTGGGAAATGATGGTTCTTATGGCCAGATCAGCTGCCAAAGTGAACAACTCCCTCAGGACAACTGGCAAGCAGGATTTTGTATACCCACAGCCCTGCCTGACAAATCCTTGCTGGGAGGGTTAGACACCAATGTATTGTTCACCTCTTCCTGGGAACTGGGACATTCTGAGTTCAGATCTTCTCTCTCAAAGCTTTCAGTGGCTGCCAAAGCTACTGCTGGAGCACAGGAACCAGGGTCAGTAGCATGAGGCTCAGCAAGGCCAAGTGCCAAGTCCTGCACTAGGTCATAACAAGCCCATGTAATGATACTGGCCTGGGGAAGAACTCAGGCTGGGAAGCTGTCCCCTGGAAAAGGACCTTGGGGTGATAGTTGACACCAAGGCTTAGATGAGCCAGCATTGTGACCAGGTGGCCAAGGAGGGCAATGTCCTGGCTTGGGTCAGCAGTAGTGTGGCCAGCAGGATTAGGAAAGTGATCATGCCTTGGCACTGGCGAGGCTGCACTTCAAATATTGGGTTCAATTTTGGGCCACTCACTACAAGAGAGGCATTGAGGTCTTGGAGTGTGTCCAGAGAAGGACAATGAAGTTCGTGAAGGGTCTAGAGCACAAGTCTTGTGAAGAGAGGCTGAGGGAACTGAGGTTGTTTAGCCTGGAGGAAAGGAGGATGAGGAGAGACCTTCTCACAGGCTCACAGATGTCAGGGGTTGGAAGGGACCCAAGGAGCTCATTGAGTCCAACCCCTGCCAGAGCAGGATCACACAATCTAACACAAATCACACAGCAACACATCCAGACAGGCCTGCAAAGGCTCCACAGAAGGAGACTCCACAACCTCTCTGGGCAGCCTGTGCCAGGGCTCTGGGACCCTCACAGTCAAAAAGTTCCCCCTTGTGTTGAGCTGGAACCTCCTGTGCTGCAACTTCCATCCATTGCTGCTTGTCCTATCCCAGGGAGCAGTGAGCAGAGCCTGTCCCCCCCTCCTGACCCCCAGCCCTCAGATGTTTATAAACATTGATTGAATCCCCTCTCAGTCTTCTCTTTTCCAGACTAAGCAGCCCCAGGTCCCTCAGCCTCTCCTCATCAGGCAGTGCTCCAGTCCCCTCATCATTCTCATAGCCCTCTGCTGGACCCTCTCCAACAGATCCCTGTCCCTCTGCAACTGGGGAGCCCAAAACTGAAGGCAGTACTCAAGATGAGGTCTCACCAGGGCAGAGTAGAAGGGAAGGAGAACCTCCCTTGATCTGCTGGACACACTCCTCCTAATACAGCCCTCTGTCTCTCCAGCTACCTGAAAGGAGATAGCAGCACATTGGAGGTTGTTCTGTTCACCCAAGGAACAAGCAATAAGACAAAGGAAAATTACCTCAGGTTGCACCAGGGTAGGTTTAGGATGGATGTTAGGGAAAAATTCTCTTCATGGAAAGGGCTGTCAAGCCCTGGAACAGGCTGCCCAGGGGGTGATGGAGTCATCATCCCTGGAGAAACTGAAAAGGTCTGCAGGGGTGGTGCTGGGGAACATGGTTCAGCAGTGACCTGGCAGTGCTGGGTTAAGAGTGGAGCTCAATGATCTTAAAGGTCTTTTTCCAGTCAAAATGATTCTGTGATCCTGATTTTGGCCTCCTCAATTCAAGAGAGATGTTGAGGTGCTGGAAGGTGTTTGGAGAAGGGCAGCAAGGCTGGGGAGGGGCCTGGAGCACAGCCCTGTGAGGAGAGGCTGAGGGAGCTGGGGGTGTGCAGACTGCAGCAGAGGAGGCTCAGGGCAGAGCTCATTGCTGCCTGCAGCTGCCTGCAGGGAGGCTGTAGCCAGGTGGGGTTGGGCTCTGCTGCCAGGCAAGCAGCAACAGAAGAAGGGGACAGAGTGTCAAGCTGTGCCAGGGGAGGTCTAGGCTGGATGTTAGGAGGAAGTTGTTGTCAGAGAGAGTGATTGGCATTGGAATGGGCTGCCCAGGGAGGTGGTGGAGTCTGTGTGCCTGGAGGTGTTGCAGCCAAGCCTGGCTGGGGCACTTAGTGCCATGGTCTGGTTGATTGTTGAGGGCTGGGTGCTAGGTTGGACTGGCTGAGCTTGGAGGTCTCTTCCAACCTGCTGTATTCTATGACTCTATGATCCAGCTCTCTGAGCATCCTCCTGGCCCTGCTCTGGACACACTCCAGCATCTACACATCCCTCCTGTAATGGGGGCTCCAAAACTGGGTGTAGTACTCCAGTGGGGTCTCAGCAGAGTGCAGTAGAGGGGAAGAATCATCTCCCTCAACCTGCTGGCCACGCTTCTCCTGCTGCAGCCCAGGATCAACATTGAGCCTGGATTTCCACCTGTGCAGCAAGACAGGTGAAACTTGGGGGTCTTGGTGTCCTCCAGCCCCTGTGCACCGTTTTGTGCCTCATGCTGCTGATGTTTCTGAAGAGATGGAAGGCTTCCTTCCAGAGCACCCTCCTCTCCCCTGCACATTCTTGCAGTTGTGAAAGTGCAGTTGTGCAACCCCAGGGCACCTGTGACTCAGAGGGGCTCACGAGGAAGAGGATGACTTTGCTGAGAGGTGACTCAGGAATGGGTAGCATCAGCAAAAACCTTCTTCCACCATCACTAGCCCAGGCTGAATGCAGATCTGAGTGAGCAGAGGGATGACCCTAGCTGGGTGTGGGAATCCAGTGGCAGGGCTGTGATTTGCTCCTTGTCCTGGAAGGTCAATAGGCCTATTAGATGTCCTGGCTTGCCGCACCCTTCTGCTGATGGGGGGAGGAGAAGCTTAGAATGGACATTAGAATGGACATTTTCTTCACAGAAAGGGTTGTCAGAGCCTGGAAGAGGCTGCCCAGGGTTAGTGCTAGAGTTTCCATCCTTGGAGACATTTCAAACCTGTGTGACTGTGGTGCTATGGGACATGGTTTAGTGTGGACTCAGCAGTGCTGGGTTAGAATCATAAAATCACAGAATCAAGCAGGTTGGAAGAGAGCTCCAAGCTCAGCCAGTCCAACCTAGCACCCAGCCCTGGCCAAGCAACCAGACCATGGCACTAAGTGCCCCAGCCAGGCTTGGCTTCAACACCTCCAGCCACACAGACTCCACCACCTCCCTGGGCAGCCCATTCCAATGCCAATCACTCTCTCTGACAACAACTTCCTCCTAACAGCCAGCCTAGGCCTGCCCTGTCACAACTTGACACTCTGTCCCCTTGTTCTGGTGCTGCTTGCCTGGCAGCAGAGCCCAACCCCACCTGGCTACAGCCTCCCTGCAGGCAGCTGCAGACAGCAATGAGCTCTGCCCTGAGCCTCCTCTGCTGCAGGCTGCACACCCCCAGCTCCCTCAGCCTCTCCTCACAGGGCTCTGCTCCAGGACCCTCCCCAGCCTTGCTGCCCTTCTCCAAACACCTTCCAGCACCTCAACATCCCTCTTGAATTGAGGAGCCCAGAACTGGACACAGCACTCAAGGGGTGGCCTGAGCAGTGCTGAGCAGAAGAACCTCCCTTGTCCTGCTGCCCACACTGCTCCTGAGCCAGCCCAGGATGCCAGTGGCTCTGCTGCCCACCTGGGCACTGCTGCCTCAGCTTCAGCTCCTCTCTGCCAGCACCCCCAGCTCCCTCTCTGCCTGGCTGCTCTCAGCCACTCTGGCCCCAGCCTGTAGTGCTGCTTGGGGTTGTTGTGGCCAAAGTGCTGAACCCTGCACTTGGCTTTGTTCAGTCTCATCCCATTGGCCTCTCCCCACCCATGCAGCCTGGCCAGGTCCCTCTGCAGGGCTCTGCTACCCTCCAACATCTCCACAGCTGCTCCTAGCTTGGTGTCATCTGCAAACTCACTGAAGCTGGACTCAATCCCCTGCTCCAGATCATCAATAAAGATATTGAACAGGCCTGAGCCCAGCACTTATCCTTGAGGAACACCACTGGTGACAGCTGCCAACTGGATGCTGCACTGGTGTCTCCTACCCAAGTTCACTTGCTGAGCTTAGAATTTCGAGCTTCTCAGTTGCAAGCTCACATCCACCCCAGCTTGTGATGGAAAGTGGGAGCTGACTTCCCCTCCATCACACTCTGTGGTCATCCCCCACTCAGATGACAGACTGATGTAAGAAAAGCCATGGTTGGCAGCAGCTCTCATGCTCCAGAAAGAAACCTCCAGCTGTCCTTGGAAGAGGAAATGAAGTGAAAAGAGGAAGTGAGAAAGAAGGCAGGGTGCTGACACACACCACCAGAATTTGCACCCAAAGCACTTTTCTGTGGGTGCTGCACATAGAGAAACAAACAGAAATAGCCTCTGCTGGAGCAGTGTGCCAGTGCCTTGCACTGAGAGCAGCTCTGATGTCTTGGCTCTGCAGCTTCTTGGGGGAGTATTTAACCAGTTTGCCTCTATCTGTAGGCTCAGAGGTTTGCATGGCTAAGACAAGAGCATAAGCAATGTGCACACCTGGGCTCTTGGCCATGGCCAAGACAACAGCATAAGCAAGGTGGGCACCTGGGCTCTTGGCCATGGCCAGCACAAGAGCATAAGCAATGTGCACACTTGGGCTCTTGGCCATGGCCAAGACAACAGCATAAGCAATGTGCACACATGGGCTCTTGGCCATGGCCAGCACAAGAGCATAAGCAATGTGCACACCTGGGCTCTTGGCCATGGCCAGCACAAGAGCATAAGCAATGTGCACACCTGGGCTCTTGGCCATGGCCAGCACAAGAGCATAAGCAATGTGCACACCTGGGCTCTTGGCCATGGCCAGCACAAGAGCATAAGCAATGTGCACACTTGGGCTCTTGGCCATGGCCAAGACAACAGCATAAGCAAGGTGGGCACCTGGGCTCTTGGCCATGGCCAGCACAAGAGCATAAGCAAGGTGGGCACCTGGGCTTTTGGTTGATGGGGTTTGTTCTATACCCATCTAAGTCTTCCCTCCCAATCCAGGGTTGGGAAGATGCTTTCCCAAAGCACCTGGCCAAGGAATGAGGCTTTACTTGCCCTTGTCTGTTCAAAGAGCATCCCAGACTCTCAATTAAACTCCATCACTTGGTGTCTCCTGCTCAAGTATGAAACACACTCTGTGGAGGGTTCCTTAGGCCAAAATATTTGTCCCCTGTTGACTGCAGGGTTGGAGGCTGTGTTTTATACATGCAGACTGAGTTTGGCCTGGAGAAGACAAGATTAAGAAAGGATCTCACCAATGCTGTTTCCATGGGTGGCCAGAGACAAGAAAAGGGGCCATGAGCCCAAGTTGGAACACAGGAAACTCAAATTCCACCTGAACAGGTGAGGAAAAACTTCTTTCCTGTGAGGGTGGCAGAGCACTGGAACAGGCTGCCCACAAAGATTGTGGAGTCTCCTTGTCTGGAGAGATTCCACCCCCCCCAGATGTGATCCCTGCTCTGGGTGAGCCTGTTTGATCAGAGGAGATGGACTAGAGGCTCTCCAGATGTCCCTTCCAACCCTACCCACTCTGTGATTCAGGCTCAGGGAGGTACCATTCTTACTGCAGAGCTGTTCTCATTGCCTGCTTAGCAGAAGGGAAACTGAGGCAATAAGAGTCCCTCTCGTGGTGAGCCCAGGTGCTGAAACCAGAAGTCCCAGCACGTGGGGAGCCCTGCTGTGACCACTGGCTCATGCTGCCTGCAGCCCTCTCCTGCCTGCAAAGCTATTTGCTCCTGCAAGGAAGGGAACCCTCCCAAAAGCCTTCAGGAATGGGTGTTTGAGTGTGCTGTGGTGAAAGGTTATCTCAGCTGGCATCATGCCAGGCGCCCAGTGACGTGTGAGGGTCCATCACATGCTGCCCAGCCAGCCAGGACCCTGCTCTGCCCTGCTAACCCTGCTTTACCCTGCTCTTTGCTTTGTTTATGCACAGACCTCATGGGGGAAATGGAAATAGGAGGAGGACTGATGGGACTGGAAGTCAGAGTCACTGGTGAGGAGCTGGGGCAGGAAGGGCAAAGTGCTTGGAGGGTTTTCTAAGGGTCAGCAGTGAGGGTGTATGGACTGAGAGTGGTGAGAGGCTGGACTGGGTTGCCCAGGGAGGGGGTTGAGGCCCCATGGTTGGAGGTGTTTGAGGCCAGGCTGTGTGAGGCTGTGTGCAGCCTGCTCTAGGGTAGGGTGTCCCTGGGCATGGCAGGGGGCTTGGGACTGGCTGCTCCTTGTGGTCCCTTCCCACCCTGACTGATCCTATGATTCTATGGGTGAAGTGGGTACCTAGAAGCCAGCCTGAGCCTGTTTGGGGTACAGGGAAAACTGGAAGTCCTGAGGAACAGGGCTTGGGGATCTAGGCTAGTGCAAAGCTCCACAGGACCCTGCAGTGTGAGTGCAGCCCAGACACAACCCTGTGCTGGGCTGCAGCAAGAGCAGTGTGGGCACAGGGCAAGGGAGGGGATTCTGCCCCTTGGCTCTGCTCTCCTCAGACCCCATCTGGAGCACTGGGTGCAGCTCTGCAGCCCCCAGCACAAGCAGGACATGAAACTGTTGGAGCAAGGCCAGAGGAGGCCACCAAGATGCTGAGAGGGCTGCAGTAATCTCAGCTCAGGACAGGCTGAGAGAGTTGGGGCTGTGCAGCCTGGAGAAGAGAAGGCTTCCAGGAGACCTTGGAGTGGCCTTGCAGGATCTGAAGGGGGCTACAGGAGGGCTGGGGAGGGACTACTGACAAGGTCTGGTAATGACAGGAGGAGGAGGAATGGGTTTGAAGTGGCAGAGGGGAGATTGAAAGTGGCTGTTAGGCAGAAGTTGTTTGCAGTGAGGGTGGTGAGACACTGGCACAGGTTGCCCAGGGAGGTTGTGGAGCACAGAAGCACCCAATGTGATCTTTGTATTTAATTTTCATCTATTTAGGGGGAGAAGAAAGGAAAGTGCAGGGTGAAGAAGCTCATGGGCAGTTTCCCACGGGCAGAAGGGGTGTCCCTGGGAGGGGACCTAGCAAGGTCTCACTGAGGACCTCTGGATTTGCTGGATGAGGCCAGGGCAGAGCAGGAAGGGATCAGGCTGCGCTGGTTTTGGATGCCATCTCGTGGTCCAGGAAGGCTTTACAAAGGGAGATGTGGAGCACATTTCCTTGGCTAGGCAGAGGGCTGCAGAGCAGAGGGAAGCAGTTCTTGGTGCTGCTCCCCAGGAGGCTGCAAAAGCTGGCCCTAGACCCCATCGTTTTTAACGTGTCTCGTTCCTGGAGGATGATTTCCCCCCACCTCATCCCACATCTGAGAACTGCCGTCCTAAGGAGCTGGGCTCACTCATCCCAGTTCATTTTAAGCTCCTGCAGGGGAATGTGCTTCATTCCAGCATCCCCCCAAGGGAGTAGGGAAAGATGGGCAGGAGCTGTTCACCTCCCCTGCAATCCAAGCCCTCTCCAAGTGACCTCTGTCCCTACAGAATGGGTTTAGAATCATAGAATCAGTCAGGGTTGGAAGGGACCACAAGGAGCAGCCAGTTCCAACCCCCCTGCCATGCCCAGGGACACCCTACCCTAGAGCAGGCTGCACACAGCCTCAGCCAGCCTGGCCTGAAACACCTCCAGGGTTTGGGTGCTCCCCTCCTCTTTCTGCTCCTCCCTAAATGAAACAAAGGCAAATCCACTTCAGAAGTGAGGGATATCAGGAGGTGATGAGATACTGAAGCTGCAGGATCCTTATCTGTGTCTACAGCAGAGACTCGAGCAAGCCCCAGGCCAATCAGAGGATCAAAGAACCATTTTGATTGGAAGGTCATCAAGTCAAACCATTAACCCAGCTCTGCCAAGGCACCACCAAACCTTATCTCTCAGCACCACAGCTACACAGCTTTCAAAAGCCTCCAGGAACGGTGACCACCACTTCCCTGGGCAACCTGGTCCAGGGCTTGAGAATCCTTTCTGTGAAGACATTTTTCCTAATGTCCAACCTGAACCTGGTGCAACTTGAGGCTGTTTCTTCTTGTCCTATCATTTGTAACTGGGAAGAAGAGGTCAACCTGCGTCCAGGTCTGGAGCCCCTATTACAGAGGGCTGTGGAGATGCTGCAGGATGTCTGTGGCAGACTGACTGAGGTGGCCCAGGGTGCAGCTTAGTGGACATCTTGCATGGAGCTGAGCAGAGAAGCATGCATGGAAGAATGGTCACAGGGCTGGAGCACCTCTCCTATGAAGACAGCCAGCAGGGCCAGGGAGGTGATTCTCCCCCTCTATGCCACTCTGCTGAGATCTCACCTGGAGTACTGCATCCAGTTCTTGAGCCCCCATTACAAGAGTGATGTGTAGATGCTGGAGAGTGTCCAGAGCAGGGCCAGGAGGATGCTCAGAGGATTGCATCAGCTCTGCTGTGAGCACAGACTGAAAGAGTTGGGGCTGTGCAGGCTGGAGCAGAGGAGGCTCCCAGGGGACCTTCTTGTGGCCTTCCAGCATCAGAAGGGGGCTACAGAAAAGCTGGGGAGGGACTTTTCAGGACATCAGAGTAGTGCCAGGACTGGGGGGAATGGAGCAAAGCTGGAGGTGGGGAGAGTGAGAGTGGAGGTGAGGAGGAAGTTGTTGAGCAGGAGAGTGGTGAGAGGCTGGAATGGGTTGCCCAGGGAGGTGGTTGAGGCCCCATGGCTGGAGGTGTTTGAGGCCAGGCTGGCTGAGGCTGTGTGCAGCCTGCTCTAGGGTAGGGTGTCCCTGGGCATGGCAGGGGCGTTGGGACTGGCTGCTCCTTGTGCTCCCTTCCCACCCTGAATGATTCTATGATTCTATGACCTCCACCTTCCTCCAGACTCCTTCCAGGTAGCTGCAGAGAGTAAGAAGATGGCCACAAGCCTTCTTTTCTCCAGGCTGAGCAAACCCATTTCCCTCAGCCACTCCTCAGAAGTCTTGTGCTTTAGACCCTTCACCAGCTTTGTTGCCCTTCTTTGGACATGCTTCAGCACCTCAGTGCCCTTCTTGTGTTAAGGGACCCAGAAGTGAACCCAGTATTCAAGCTGTGACTTCACCAGAGCAGAGCTGCCCAGGCTCCTTGCCCAGCATTTAGCAAGCAGTGCTGGTGGGAGCGTTCAAAGTGGGTTCTGCAGAGCCCTGCTTCATCACAGCACTGCCAGAAAGAACTCCAAGAGAGACCCAAGTGCAAGGGGTGCTTCAGGAATGAGGAGGAAGCTGAGGAGTGTGAGATGCCCACAGCAAAGCTGGTGGCTCCCTGGTTGCTCAACAGCAGCCCACGTGCCGTGGTGCACAGCAGAAATCACTCCTGAAGCTTGCTCAACATCTGCAGAGATTTGAGTGAGAACCTCCTAGCTGGCACAGCTCCCAGGTGGGAACAGGTCTTACCAAGGGCTGCAAAGAAAGGGAGGAGAAGAAGGCAGCTTCCCAATGTCCTTTCTGACTGTGGGGTTTGGAGTGGTTCTCCTCTGGTCTCATGCTGCAGGATGGTGTGGAGATGCCAAAACTGCTTCAGGAGCTCAAATCTCATTTGCTTTAGTAAGGATTCCCATTCTGGGCTCACTGTCCCTGCGGGTTCAGGACAGGGAGAGGAAAAACTGCTTTGGGCCATCTCCTAGGTAGAAAAAAAAGTGACACCAGCTCGAACTGGAAACTGTAGTTCGAGGCGAGGATTGTGAAAGTCCGGGAGGTGAGCAGGTCTGCAGCCCGAGGCAAGGAGCTCAGCCGGCCGCGGTGCCACAGGCAGGACACAGCAGCTCAACAACCCATTGGCAGCCTCCCAGCTTTACACTGGAATTACCCTGGGGGCATGTGAGAGCATCTTGCAACAGCCACACCAGGAGGGAGGCTGCCGCAAGCTTTCTCCCATGGCTGATGTCCAAGTTCTCTCCACCCCTGCTACCTCCCTGAGCACTTTCCACCAGCTACAGCTTACTGATAAATATAGCAGGAGGAAGGCAGCAGGTTTGGCTCGGCAGGAGCTGGTGGATAGGCTCAGAGGCTGGAGTGTGCTTCGTGCTCATTGCAATGGAGTCACAGAATCACACAATCGAGCAGGCTGGAAGAGACCTCCAAGCTCAGCCAGTCCAACCTAGCACCCAGCCCTCAACAAGCAACCAGACCATGGCACTAAGTGCCCCAGCCAGGCTTGGCTTCAACACCTCCAGCCACACAGACTCCACCACCTCCCTGGGCAGCCCATTCCAATGCCAATCACTCTCTCTGACAACAACTTCCTAACAACATCCAGCCTAGACCTGCCCTGCCACAACTTGGCACTCTGTCCCCTTGTTCTGTTGCTGCTTGCCTGGCAGCAGAGCCCAACCCCACCTGGCTACAGCCTCCCTGCAGGCAGCTGCAGGCAGCAATGAGCTCTGCCCTGAGCCTCCTCTGCTGCAGGCTGCACACCCCCAGCTCCCTCAGCCTCTCCTCACAGGGCTCTGCTCCAGGCCCCTCCCCAGCCTTGCTGCCCTTCTCCAAACACCTTCCAGCACCTCAACATCTCTTGAATTGAGGAGCCCAGAACTGGCCACAGCACTCAAGGTGTGTCCTGAGCAGTGCTGAGCACAGGGGCAGAAGAACCTCCCTTGTGCTGCTGCCCACACTGCTCCTGAGCCAGCTCAGGATGCCATTGGCTCTGCTGCCCACCTGTAAGTCCTACCCTGAGGGGCAAGGGTTAGCCCTGAGTCTTCCCAGCATCGGGCACAATGAGGTTCTAAGCCTGAATTGGCAACAATCACCAAGAAAGAGAAGACTCTCTCCTAGGAATTGCTGTGTCAGGGCCCAGCCCTCCTAATATCGTTTCCCTTGCCACCACGGTGCTGAGCTGCACGTCCCAAGGTGAGCAGAGGCTGAATAAACAATTGCCCCCACTCCAGAAAGGATGCTGAGCCCACTGGGAAAGCCCAGACCTGTGTTTATGCCAGAAGACAGACAAACATCCCAGCCAAACAGCCCTGACCTCCTCCTCCTCCTTCCCCACAAAGGAGGCTTTTTCTGCTTATCTCTGCATCCCTGGGGTAAGCCCTTGTGGAGATATTCTGGGAGCCCAGTGCTGTCGTTTCCTCCCAGCACCATTTCCTTCAGCGTGGGGTCAGCACCACCACCCTCTCCTGATGGGGCCCCGTGGGATGCCTGCGCTCCCCTGGGATGCTTGGGGCTATCGCTGCGAGGACATCAGCCAGAGGAGGAGGAGGAAGCACTTCGACAGGAGCCTGTGCTCTAGGAGCCAGGGAGGCTGGAGGGTGCTGGGCAAGGAAGAAAAACAGGAAGGTGGTGGCAGATAAGGAAAAGATCCTGGAAGAGGAACATAGAGGAAAAACCCTGGAAGGGTAGGAGGGAAGTGAGGATCAGGGCTCCTACAGCAGACAGTTTGCTTCCAGCTCTCACCCTGTCACTTGATAAATTCTCCCTCCCCATTTGGGATGTCCTACAGATAATGTTCCTTAGGAAACCTCATAAATGGAGTTTGGAACCCTGGGGGTCTCCATCATCCTTTCCCCAAACCAGCTAATCTAGGCTCGCCCTGGCTGGAGCAGGGAATAGGTCACGAATGTCCTGAGGTGCCACCCAGCCCCAGGGGCATTGTGTCTTCATGAGCAGTTCTCCAGCACTCACCTCTGGGGGGAAGGGTTATCTCTGCCCCCATCTTACAGACAGCAAACTGGAAAGGGTTATCTGTGCCCAAATCATACAGAGAGCAAACTGGAAAGGGTTATCTGTGCCCATATCATACAGAGAGCAAACTGGAAAGGGTTATCTGTGCCCATATCATACAGACAGCAAACTGGAAAGGGTTATCTGTGCCCAAATCTTACAGACAGCAAACTGGAAAGGGTTATCTGTGCCCAAATCTTACAGAGAGCAAACTGGAAAGGGTTATCTGTGCCCAAATCTTACAGACAGGTGAACTGGAAAGGGTTATCTGTGCCCAAATCATACAGACAGCAAACTGGAAAGGGTTATCTGTGCCCAAATCATACAGACAGCAAACTGGAAAGGGTTATCTGTGCCCAAATCTTACAGACAGCAAACTGGAAAGGGTTATCTGTGCCCAAATCTTACAGAGAGCAAACTGGAAAGGGTTATCTGTGCCCAAATCTCACAGAGAGCAAACTGGAAAGGGTTATCTGTGCCCAAATCTTACAGAGAGCAAACTGGAAAGGGTTATCTGTGCCCAAATCTTACAGACAGCAAACTGGAAAGGGTTATCTCTGCCCCCATCTTACAGACAGGTGAACTGGAAAGGGTTATCTGTGCCCAAATCTTACAGACAGCAAACTGGAAAGGGTTATCTGTGCCCAAATCTTACAGACAGCAAACTGGAAAGGGTTATCTGTGCCCAAATCTTACAGAGAGCAAACTGGAAAGGGTTATCTGTGCCCAAATCTTACAGACAGGCAAACTGGAAAGGGTTATCTGTGCCCAAATCTTACAGAGAGCAAACTGGAAAGGGTTATCTGTGCCCAAATCTTACAGACAGGTGAACTGGAAAGGGTTATCTGTGCCCAAATCATACAGACAGCAAACTGGAAAGGGTTATCTGTGCCCAAATCTTACAGAGAGCAAACTGGAAAGGGTTATCTGTGCCCAAATCTTACAGACAGGCAAACTGGAAAGGGTTACCTGTGCCCAGATCTTACAGAGAGCAAAGTGGAAAGGGTTATCTGTGCCCAAATCTTACAGACAGCAAACTGGAAAGGGTTATCTGTGCCCAAATCTTACAGAGAGCAAACTGGAAAGGGATATCTGTGCCTAAATCTTACAGAGAGCAAACTGGAAAGGGTTATCTGTGCCCAAATCTTACAGACAGACAAACTGGAAAGGGTTATCTGTGCCCAAATCTTACAGAGAGCAAACTGGAAAGGGTTATCTGTGCCCAAATCTTACAGAGAGCAAACTGGAAAGGGTTATCTGTGCCCAAATCTTACAGAGAGCAAACTGGAAAGGGTTATCTGTGCCCAAATCTTAGAGACAGGTAAACTGGAAAGGGTTATCTGTGCCCAAATCATACAGACAGCAAACTGGAAAGGGTTATCTGTGCCCAAATCTTACAGACAGGTGTACTGGAAAGGGTTATCTGTGCCCAAATCTTACAGACAGGTGAACTGGAAAGGGTTATCTGTGCCCAAATCTCACAGACAGCAAACTGGAAAGGGTTATCTGTGCCCAAATCTCACAGAGAGCAAACTGGAAAGGGTTATCTGTGCCCAAATCTTACAGACAGGTGAACTGGAAAGGGTTATCTGTGCCCAAATCTTACAGACAGCAAACTGGAAAGGGTTATCTGTGCCCAAATCTTACAGACAGCAAACTGGAAAGGGTTATCTGTGCCCAAATCTTGCAGAGAGCAAACTGGGAAGGGTTATCTGTGCCCAAATCTTACAAACAGACAAACTGGAAAGGGTTATCTGTGCCCAAATCTTACAAACAGACAAACTGGAAAGGGTTATCTGTGCCCAAATCTTACAGAGAGCAAACTGGAAAGGGTTATCTGTGCCCAAATCATACAGACAGCAAACTGGAAAGGGTTATCTGTGCCCAAATCTTACAGAGAGCAAACTGGAAAGGGTTATCTGTGCCCAAATCATACAGACAGCAAACTGGAAAGGGTTATCTGTGCCCAAATCTTACAGACAGGCAAACTGGAAAGGGTTATCTGTGCCCAAATCTTACAGAGAGCAAACTGGAAAGGGTTATCTGTGCCTAAATCTTACAGACAGGTGAACTGGAAAGGGTTATCTGTGCCCAAATGTTACAGACAGCAAACTGGAAAGGGTTATCTGTGCCCAAATCTTACAGACAGGCAAACTGGAAAGGGTTATCTGTGCCCAAATCTTACAGAGAGCAAACTGGAAAGGGTTATCTGTGCCCAAATCTTACAGACAGGTGAACTGGAAAGGGTTATCTGTGCCCAAATGTTACAGACAGCAAACTGGAAAGGGTTATCTGTGCCCAAATCTCACAGAGAGCAAACTGGAAAGGGTTATCTGTGCCCAAATCTTACAGAGAGCAAACTGGAAAGGGTTATCTGTGCCCAAATCTTACAGACAGCAAACTGGAAAGGGTTATCTGTGCCCAAATCTTACAGACAGCAAACTGGAAAGGGTTATCTCTGCCCCCATCTTACAGACAGGTGAACTGGAAAGGGTTATCTGTGCCCAAATCTTACAGACAGCAAACTGGAAAGGGTTATCTGTGCCCAAATCTTACAGACAGCAAACTGGAAAGGGTTATCTCTGCCCCCATCTTACAGACAGCAAACTGGAAAGGGTTATCTGTGCCCAAATCTTACAGACAGCAAACTGGAAAGGGTTATCTGTGCCCAAATCTTACAGACAGCAAACTGGAAAGGGTTATCTGTGCCCAAATCTTACAGACAGCAAACTGGAAAGGGTTATCTGTGCCCAAATCTTACAGACAGGTGAACTGGAAAGGGTTATCTGTGCCCAAATCTTACAGAGAGCAAACTGGAAAGGGTTATCTGTGCCCAAATCTTACAGACAGGTGAACTGGAAAGGGTTATCTGTGCCCAAATCTTACAGACAGGTGAACTGGAAAGGGTTATCTGTGCCCAAATCATACAGACAGCAAACTGGAAAGGGTTATCTGTGCCCAAATCTTACAGAGAGCAAACTGGAAAGGGTTATCTGTGCCCAAATCTTACAGACAGGCAAACTGGAAAGGGTTACCTGTGCCCAGATCTTACAGAGAGCAAAGTGGAAAGGGTTATCTGTGCCCAAATCTTACAGACAGCAAACTGGAAAGGGTTATCTGTGCCCAAATCTTACAGAGAGCAAACTGGAAAGGGATATCTGTGCCCAAATCTTACAGACAGCAAACTGGAAAGGGTTATCTGTGCCCAAATCTTACAGACAGACAAACTGGAAAGGGTTATCTGTGCCCAAATCTTACAGAGAGCAAACTGGAAAGGGTTATCTGTGCCCAAATCTTGCAGAGAGCAAACTGGGAAGGGTTATCTGTGCCCAAATCTTACAGACAGCAAACTGGAAAGGGTTATCTGTGCCCAAATCTTGCAGAGAGCAAACTGGGAAGGGTTATCTGTGCCCAAATCTTACAAACAGACAAACTGGAAAGGGTTATCTGTGCCCAAATCTTACAGACAGGCAAACTGGAAAGGGTTATCTGTGCCCAAATCATACAGACAGCAAACTGGAAAGGGTTATCTGTGCCCAAATCTTACAGAGAGCAAACTGGAAAGGGTTATCTGTGCCCAAATCTTACAGAGAGCAAACTGGAAAGGGTTATCTGTGCCCAAATCATACAGACAGCAAACTGGAAAGGGTTATCTGTGCCCAAATCTTACAGAGAGCAAAGTGGAAAGGGTTATCTGTGCCCAAATCTTACAGACAGGCAAACTGGAAAGGGTTATCTGTGCCCAAATCTTACAGAGAGCAAACTGGAAAGGGTTATCTGTGCCTAAATCTTACAGACAGGTGAAATGGAAAGGGTTATCTGTGCCCAAATGTTACAGACAGCAAACTGGAAAGGGTTATCTGTGCCCAAATCTTACAGACAGGCAAACTGGAAAGGGTTATCTGTGCCCAAATCTTACAGAGAGCAAACTGGAAAGGGTTATCTGTGCCCAAATCTTACAGACAGGTGAACTGGAAAGGGTTATCTGTGCCCAAATGTTACAGACAGCAAACTGGAAAGGGTTATCTGTGCCCAAATCTCACAGAGAGCAAACTGGAAAGGGTTATCTGTGCCCAAATCTTACAGAGAGCAAACTGGAAAGGGTTATCTGTGCCCAAATCTTACAGACAGCAAACTGGAAAGGGTTATCTGTGCCCAAATCTTACAGACAGCAAACTGGAAAGGGTTATCTCTGCCCCCATCTTACAGACAGGTGAACTGGAAAGGGTTATCTGTGCCCAAATCTTACAGAGAGCAAACTGGAAAGGGTTATCTGTGCCCAAATCTTACAGACAGCAAACTGGAAAGGGTTATCTCTGCCCCCATCTTACAGACAGCAAACTGGAAAGGGTTATCTGTGCCCAAATCTTACAGACAGCAAACTGGAAAGGGTTATCTGTGCCCAAATCTTACAGACAGCAAACTGGAAAGGGTTATCTGTGCCCAAATCTTACAGACAGGCAAACTGGAAAGGGTTATCTGTGCCCAAATCTTACAGAGAGCAAACTGGAAAGGGTTATCTGTGCCCAAATCTTACAGACAGGTGAACTGGAAAGGGTTATCTGTGCCCAAATCTTACAGACAGCAAACTGGAAAGGGTTATCTGTGCCCAAATCTTACAGACAGGTGAACTGGAAAGGGTTATCTGTGCCCAAATCTTACAGACAGCAAACTGGAAAGGGTTATCTGTGCCCAAATCATACAGACAGCAAACTGGAAAGGGTTATCTGTGCCCAAATCTTACAGAGAGCAAACTGGAAAGGGTTATCTGTGCCCAAATCTTACAGACAGGCAAACTGGAAAGGGTTACCTGTGCCCAGATCTTACAGAGAGCAAAGTGGAAAGGGTTATCTGTGCCCCCATCTTACAGAGAGCAAACTGGAAAGGGTTATCTGTGCCCAAATCTTACAGATAGCAAACTGGAAAGGGTTATCTGTGCCCAAATCTTACAGACAGGCAAACTGGAATGGGTTATCTGTGCCCAAATCTTACAGAGAGCAAACTGGAAAGGGTTATCTGTGCCCAAATCTTACAGACAGCAAACTGGAAAGGGTTATCTGTGCCCAAATCTTACAGACAGCAAACTGGAAAGGGTTATCTGTGCCCAAATCTTGCAGACAGCAAACTGGAAAGGGTTATCTGTGCCCAAATCTTACAGACAGCAAACTGGAAAGGGTTATCTGTGCCCAAATCTTACAGACAGACAAACTGGAAAGGGTTATCTGTGCCCAGATCTTACAGACAGGCAAACTGGAAAGGGTTATCTGTGCCCAAATCTTACAGACACACAAACTGGAAAGGGTTATCTGTGCCCAAATCTTACAGACAGACAAACTGGAAAGGGTTATCTGTGCCCAGATCTTACAGACAGGCAAACTGGAAAGGGTTATCTGTGCCCAAATGTTACAGACAGCAAACTGGAAAGGGTTATCTGTGCCCAAATCTTGCAGACAGCAAACTGGAAAGGGTTATCTGTGCCCCCATCTTACAGAGAGCAAACTGGAAAGGGTTATCTGTGCCCAAATCTTACAGAGAGCAAACTGGAAAGGGTTATCTGTGCCCCCATCTTACAGAGAGCAAACTGGAAAGGGTTATCTGTGCCCAAATCTTACAGAGAGCAAACTGGAAAGGGTTATCTGTGCCCAAATCTTACAGACAGCAAACTGGAAAGGGTTATCTGTGCCCAAATCTTGCAGACAGCAAACTGGAAAGGGTTATCTGTGCCCAAATCTTACAGACAGCAAACTGGAAAGGGTTATCTGTGCCCAAATCTTACAGACACACAAACTGGAAAGGGTTATCTGTGCCCAAATGTTACAGACACACAAACTGGAAAGGGTTATCTGTGCCCAAATCTTACAGAGAGCAAACTGGAAAGGGTTATCTGTGCCCAAATCTTACAGACAGATGAACTGGAAAGGGTTATCTGTGCCCAAATCTTACAGACAGCAAACTGGAAAGGGTTATCTGTGCCCAAATCTTACAGAGAGCAAACTGGAAAGGGTTATCTGTGCCCAAATCTTACAGAGAGCAAACTGGAAAGGGTTATCTGTGCCCAAATCTTACAGACAGACAAACTGGAAAGGGTTATCTGTGCCCAAATCTTACAGACAGCAAACTGGAAAGGATTATCTGTGCCCAAATCTTACAGACAGGCAAACTGGAAAGGGTTATCTGTGCCCAAATCTTACAGACAGCAAACTGGAAAGGGTTATCTGTGCCCAAATCATACAGACAGCAAACTGGAAAGGGTTATCTGTGCCCAAATCTTACAGACAGACAAACTGGAAAGGGTTATCTGTGCCCAAATCTTACAGAGAGCAAACTGGAAAGGGTTATCTGTGCTCCCATCTTACAGAGAGCAAACTGGAAAGGGTTATCTGTGCCCAAATCTTACAGAGAGCAAACTGGAAAGGGTTATCTGTGCCCAAATGTTACAGACAGCAAACTGGAAAGGGTTATCTGTGCCCAAATCTTACAGACAGCAAACTGGAAAGGGTTATCTGTGCCCAAATCTTACAGACAGCAAACTGGAAAGGGTTATCTGTGCCCAAATCTTACAGACAGACAAACTGGAAAGGGTTATCTGTGCCCAGATCTTACAGACAGGCAAACTGGAAAGGGTTATCTGTGCCCAAATGTTACAGACAGCAAACTGGAAAGGGTTATCTGTGCCCAAATCTTGCAGACAGCAAACTGGAAAGGGTTATCTGTGCCCAAATCTTACAGACAGCAAACTGGAAAGGGTTATCTGTGCCCCCATCTTACAGACAGCAAACTGGAAAGGGTTATCTGTGCCCCCATCTTACAGACAGCAAACTGGAAAGGGTTATCTGTGCCCAAATCTTACAGACAGCAAACTGGAAAGGGTTATCTGTGCCCAAATCTTACAGACAGGCAAACTGGAAAGGGTTATCTGTGCCCAAATGTTACAGACAGGCAAACTGGAAAGGGTTATCTGTGCCCCCATCTTACAGAGAGCAAACTGGAAAGGGTTATCTGTGCCCCCATCTTACAGACAGCAAACTGGAAAGGGTTATCTGTGCCCAAATGTTACAGACAGGCAAACTGGAAAGGGTTATCTGTGCCCAAATCTTACAGAGAGCAAACTGGAAAGGGTTATCTGTGCCCAAATCTTGCAGACAGCAAACTGGAAAGGGTTATCTGTGCCCAAATCTTGCAGACAGCAAACTGGAAAGGGTTATCTGTGCCCCCATCTTACAGACAGCAAACTGGAAAGGGTTATCTGTGCCCAAATCTTACAGACACACAAACTGGAAAGGGTTATCTGTGCCCAAATGTTACAGACACACAAACTGGAAAGGGTTATCTGTGCCCAAATCTTACAGAGAGCAAACTGGAAAGGGTTATCTGTGCCCAAATCTTACAGACAGATGAACTGGAAAGGGTTATCTGTGCCCAAATCTTACAGACAGGCAAACTGGAAAGGGTTATCTGTGCCCAAATCTTACAGACAGACAAACTGGAAAGGGTTATCTGTGCCCAAATCTTACAGACAGCAAACTGGAAAGGGTTATCTGTGCCCAAATCTTACAGACAGGCAAACTGGAAAGGGTTATCTGTGCCCAAATCTTACAGACAGCAAACTGGAAAGGGTTATCTGTGCCCAAATCATACAGACAGCAAACTGGAAAGGGTTATCTGTGCCCCCATCTTACAGAGAGCAAACTGGAAAGGGTTATCTGTGCCCAAATCTTGCAGACAGCAAACTGGAAAGGGTTATCTGTGCCCAAATCTTACAGACAGATGAACTGGAAAGGGTTATCTGTGCCCAAATGTTACAGACAGCAAACTGGAAAGGGTTATCTGTGCCCAAATCTTACAGACAGGCAAACTGGAAAGGGTTATCTGTGCCCAAATGTTACAGACAGGCAAACTGGAAAGGGTTATCTGTGCCCAAATCTTGCAGACAGCAAACTGGAAAGGGTTATCTGTGCCCAAATCTTACAGACAGACAAACTGGAAAGGGTTATCTGTGCCCAAATCTTGCAGAGAGCAAACTGGAAAGGGTTATCTGTGCCCCCATCTTACAGAGAGCAAACTGGAAAGGGTTATCTGTGCCCAAATCTTACAGACAGCAAACTGGAAAGGGTTATCTGTGCCCAGATCTTACAGACAGCAAACTGGAAAGGGTTATCTGTGCCCAAATCTTGCAGACAGGCAAACTGGAAAGAGTTATCTGTGCCCAAATCTTACAGATAGCAAACTGGAAAGGGTTATCTGTGCCCAAATCTTACAGAGAGCAAACTGGAAAGGGTTATCTGTGCCCAAATCTTACAGACAGGCAAACTGGAAAGGGTTATCTGTGCCCAAATCTTACAGACAGGCAAACTGGAAAGGGTTATCTGTGCCCAAATGTTACAGACAGCAAACTGGAAAGGGTTATCTGTGCCCAAACCTTACAGACAGCAAACTGGAAAGGGTTATCTGTGCCCAAATCTTACAGATAGCAAACTGGAAAGGGTTATCTGTGCCCAAATCTTACAGAGAGCAAACTGGAAAGGGTTATCTGTGCCCAAATCTTACAGACAGGCAAACTGGAAAGGGTTATCTGTGCCCAAATCTTACAGACAGGCAAACTGGAAAGGGTTATCTGTGCCCAAATCTTGCAGACAGCAAACTGGAAAGGGTTATCTGTGCCCAAATGTTACAGAGAGCAAACTGGAAAGGGTTATCTGTGCCCAAATCTTACAGAGAGCAAACTGGAAAGGGTTATCTGTGCCCAAATGTTACAGAGAGCAAACTGGAAAGGGTTATCTGTGCCCAAATCTTACAGACAGCAAACTGGAAAGGGTTATCTGTGCCCAAATGTTACAGACAGCAAACTGGAAAGGGTTATCTGTGCCCAAATGTTACAGACAGGCAAACTGGAAAGGGTTATCTGTGCCCAAATCTTACAGAGAGCAAACTGGAAAGGGTTATCTGTGCCCAAATGTTACAGACAGCAAACTGGAAAGGGTTATCTGTGCCCAAATCTTACAGAGAGCAAACTGGAAAGGGTTATCTGTGCCCAAATCTTACAGACAGACAAACTGGAAAGGGTTATCTGTGCCCAAATGTTACAGAGAGCAAACTGGAAAGGGTTATCTGTGCCCAAATCTTACAGAGAGCAAACTGGAAAGGGTTATCTGTGCCCAAATCTTACAGAGAGCAAACTGGAAAGGGTTATCTGTGCCCAAATCTTACAGAGAGCAAACTGGAAAGGGTTATCTGTGCCCAAATCTTACAGACAGCAAACTGGAAAGGGTTATCTGTGCCCCCATCTTACAGACAGGCAAACTGGAAAGGGTTATCTGTGCCCAAATGTTACAGAGAGCAAACTGGAAAGGGTTATCTGTGCCCAAATCTTACAGACAGCAAACTGGAAAGGGTTATCTGTGCCCAAATCTTACAGAGAGCAAACTGGAAAGGGTTATCTGTGCCCAAATGTTACAGACAGGCAAACTGGAAAGGGTTATCTGTGCCCAAATGTTACAGACAGCAAACTGGAAAGGGTTATCTGTGCCCAAATGTTACAGACAGCAAACTGGAAAGGGTTATCTGTGCCCAAATCTTACAGACAGGCAAACTGGAAAGGGTTATCTGTGCCCAAATCTTACAGACAGGCAAACTGGAAAGGGTTATCTGTGCCCAAATCTTACAGAGAGCAAACTGGAAAGGGTTATCTGTGCCCAGATCTTACAGAGAGCAAACTGGAAAGGGTTATCTGTGCCCAAATCTTACAGACAGATGAACTGGAAAGGGTTATCTGTGCCCAAATCTTACAGACAGCAAACTGGAAAGGGTTATCTGTGCCCAAATCTTACAGAGAGCAAACTGGAAAGGGTTATCTGTGCCCAAATGTTACAGACAGGCAAACTGGAAAGGGTTATCTGTGCCCAAATGTTACAGACAGCAAACTGGAAAGGGTTATCTGTGCCCAAATGTTACAGACAGCAAACTGGAAAGGGTTATCTGTGCCCAAATCTTACAGACAGGCAAACTGGAAAGGGTTATCTGTGCCCAAATCTTACAGACAGGCAAACTGGAAAGGGTTATCTGTGCCCAAATCTTACAGAGAGCAAACTGGAAAGGGTTATCTGTGCCCAGATCTTACAGAGAGCAAACTGGAAAGGGTTATCTGTGCCCAAATCTTGCAGACAGATGAACTGGAAAGGGTTATCTGTGCCCAAATCTTGCAGACAGCAAACTGGAAAGGGTTATCTGTGCCCAAATATTACAGACAGCAAACTGGAAAGGGTTATCTGTGCCCAAATATTACAGACAGCAAACTGGAAAGGGTTATCTGTGCCCCCATCTTACAGACAGGTGAACAGAGGCAGAGATGCTTGTGAAGCTGTTTAGAGGCAGGAGCAGAGATCAGCTCCCCATGTGGCTGGTCACATGCTGTAGGAAAAGCTCTGTCCTGAAGCTGAGTGTGTGCCAAACCCTCTACAGGGTCGTTTCCCACCGGTGAGCTCCTGCTTGCTGGAATGCTGCCTCAGACAGTCACAGCTCAGAAAAAAACAGCTCCCTGAGTTCTCTCTTCAGAGTGAGCTGGACAGGCTGCAGAGCTGTGCCCAGGCCAACCTCATGGCATTCAACAAAGCCAGGTGTAAGGTCCTGCACCTGGGTGGACATAACCCCAGGCTGGGTGGTGAATGGCTGAGAGCAGCCCTGAGGAACAGGCCCTGGGGGTCATGGTTGATGCAAAGCTCCACAGGAGCCTGCAGTGTGAGTGCAGCCCAGACACAACCCTGTGCTGGGCTGCAGCAAGAGCAGTGTGGGCACAGGGCAAGGGAGGGGATTCTGCCCCTTGGCTCTGCTCTCCTCACACCCCACCTGCAGTCCTGGGGGCAGTTCTGCAGCCCCCAGCACAAGCAGGACATGGAAGTGTTGGAGCAAGGCCAGAGGAGGCCACCAAGATGCTGAGAGGGCTGCAGCAGCTCTGCTGTGAGCACAAGCTGGGAGAGTTGTGGCTCTGCAGCGTGGAGAAGAGAAGGCTTTGAGGAGACCTTGGAGTGGCCTTGCAGGATCTGAAGGGGGCTACAGGAGGGCTGTGAAGGGACTATTGACAAGGTCTGGTAATGACAGGAGGAGGAGGAATGGGTTTGAAGTGGCAGAGGGGAGATTGAAAGTGGCTGTCAGGCAGAAGTTGTTTGCAGTGAGGGTGGTGAGACCCTGGCACAGGTTGCCCAGGGAGGGTGTGGAGCACAGAAGCACCCAATGTGATCTTTGATCAAAAAAAAACCCCAAACTAAAAAAAGACCCAAAGTAAAAACCCCAAACCCCAAACCTAAACCAAAGTAAAATACCCAAACAAGCAAAACCCCCAAAAGGCAAAACTCCAAAGTAAAAGCCCCAAACCCCAGACCCAAAATGAAGAAAAACCTCAAACAAAAATCCCAAACAAACAAACAAACAAAAAAAAACAAAGTAAAAATTCCAAACCCAAAATGAAGAAAAATACCTCAAAGACCCCAAATAAAAAAAAACCCCCACCAAAACCAAACCCAAAATCCCAACCAACCAACCAACCAACCAAAAACCCCAAACCCCAAACCTCAAATCAAGAAAAACCCAACCAAACAAAAACCCCAAACAAACCAACCCAAACCCACCCAAACAAACCCATGAAAAACCAAACCAAAGCAAAACCCCAAACTACCCCCACCCCCAACCCCCAACCAAGGCTCCTTCTCCTTTCCCATCCTAGTGGAGGCTATTTGGTGGCCTTCTGGTGCCTCCTTCCTTTGCCAACCACGTTGATGTGTCTAAGGATGAGCACTCAGGGGAGTGTTTGTGTTGCAGACTCATCCAGGAGCATCTCACTCATCTCTGTCCACTGCTCAAGTCACACAGGAGGTGTCCACATGTTTCAAGGTTCAGCTTTATGGAATGGGAATGGAGCAAAGCTGGAGATGGATGGGTTCAGAGATGAGGAAGTTGTTGAGCAGGAGAGTGGTGAGAGGCTGGAATGGGTTGCCCAGGGAGGTGGTTGAGGCCCCATGGCTGGAAGTGTTTGAGGCCAGGCTGGCTGAGGCTGTGTGCAGCCTGCTCTAGGGTAGGGTGTCCCTGGGCATGGCAGGGGGTTGGAAGTGGCTGCTCTTTGTGGTGCCTTCCAATCCTGACTGATTCTATGAGATACATTTCTGGATGCTCCTTGTGATCCCTTCCAACCCTCACTGATTCTATGAGATGTATTTCTGTGCTCCCTTCCAACCCTCACTGATTCTATGAGATGTATTTCTGTGCTCCCTTCCAACCCTCACTGATTCTATGACTCTATGAGGTGAATCTCTGCATGCTCCTTGTGTTCCCTTCCAATCTTCACTGATTCTATGACTCTATGAGATGCATTTCTGGATGACCCTTGTGGTCCCTTCCAACACTCATTGATTCTATGAGATGCATTTTTGGATGACCCTTGTGGTCCCTTCCAACCCTCACTGATTCTATGAGATGCATTTTTGGATGACCCTTGTGGTCCCTTCCAACACTCATTGATTCTATGAGATGCATTTTTGGATGACCCTTGTGGTCCCTTCCAACTCTCACTGACTCCATGAGATGCATTTCTGGATGCTCCTCGTGGTCCCTTCCAACCCTCACTGACTCTATGAGATGCATTTTTGGATGACCCTTGTGGTCCCTTCCAACCTTCACTGATTCTATGACTCTATGAGATGCATTTTTGGATGACCCTTGTGGTCCCTTCCAACCTTCACTGACTCCATGAGATGCATTTCTGCATGCTCCTCGTGCTCCCTTCCAACCCTGACTGATTCTATGACTATGATTTATCCCAGGGTGGCCCAGCTGGTGGCCTGGGGGCTGGCAGTGCTGCTGGAAGGATTCTGCCTTCCTCTGAAGGCATTTTGAAGGTTTTCCTCATGTGACTCTGGTGAGTGACAGGGCGCTTGTGGGGGCTGATAACTGGATTAGCTTGAGCCAAAATTGCTTCTGCCTAAAATCAGCAAGACCTTGGTTCATCCCCCACTGCGTCAGCTCACTCCATGCAAGTGACCTGTTCCAGCCTGCGCTTAACCCACCGCAGTCAGGCGCTCCCAAGAGAGCTGTGCTAATGAACTGTGCTTGAAGACCATAATCTCTGAGCAGATAACAGCTCCTCGAGGAGCCTGAGAGTGGAGATGCTGATGGTCAAACCTCCCATCCATCACAAAAGCACAACCACCACCTCCCCACGCCAGCTACCAGAAGGAATCACATCACTAAGCAGACAAAAGGTGAGCATCTCTTCCCCTGCCACCACTTCCATGTGTTCTCTCTTCCATGTGCTCAGTGTCAGGAGATGTCTGGAGCTCAGATAGGGCTGCCCCTTGACTCTGGACCATACATTAAGAGATTGGACTGTCATCCACCCCCAGCCTGGGAAACACCAGCCTGGGAAGCCCATCACAAATCCATAACTGTCCTTGGGAAGATAAACCTATTCACATGCCAACAAGGGGGGACCTCAGCTTCACCTCTGTCTTTGGGCAGACACACCCCCATGGACCTAAGACAGCATTGCCAAACTTCTTAATCACAGAATCACAGAATCAGTCAGGGTTGGAAGGGACCACAAGGAGCAGCCAGTTCCAACCCCCTGCCATGCCCAGGGACACCCTACCCTAGAGCAGGCTGCACACAGCCTCACACAGCCTGGCCTCAAACACCTCCAGCCATGGGGCCTCAACCACCTCCCTGGGCAACCCAGTCCAGCCTCTCACCACTCTCAGGATCAACAACTTCCTCCTCACCTCCAGCCTCACTCTCCCCACCTCCAGCTTTGCTCCATTCCCCCCACTCCTGCCACTCCCTCACAGCCTCAAAAGTCCCTCCCCAGCTTTTTTGTAGCCCCCTTCAGATGCTGGCAGGCCACAAGAAGGTCCCCGGGGAGCCTCCTCTGCTCCAGCCTGCACAGCCCCAACTCTTTCACTCTGTGCTCACAGCAGAGCTGCTGGAGCCCTTGTGGCCCTAATGGTGCTGGAAAGAGGCCACTCCAACATGACCTCTCTCTTAAACAACTGAAAGCACAGTGTCAAGTTGTGCCAGGGGAGGTCTAGGCTGGATGTTAGGAGGAAGCTCCTGGCAGAGAGAGTGATTGGCATTGGAATGGGCTGCCCAGGGAGGTGATGGAGTGGCTGTGGCTGGAGGTGTTGAAGCCAAGCCTGGCTGGGGCACTTAGTGCCATGGTCTGGTTGCTTGTTGAGGGCTGGGTGCTAGGTTGGACTGGCTGAGCTTGGAGCTCTCTTCCAACCTGCTTGATTCTATAATTCTATGATTCCTTTCCTTCCCCACCACCCTCCCAGCTCCTTCCCCATCACCCTCCCAGCTCCTTCCCCTCTTCTCAGCAATGATAAGGTCACTGATGGAAAAATGCTGTCACACATATCTCACTTCCAGTGTGTGGGAGTTGCTGATAGTGACATGAAGATCTGGACAATAAAGCCTCCTGACAGCTTTCGTGTCCATCCCAGGCACAGGAGCCTGATTCTGGAGGAAGGGCTGAGTGCTTGCAGGGCCTGGGGAAGAGTTCTGCAAGGGGTGGCCCTGGGGAGGAGGATGGAGAGGAGAAAGTGATCCTTGACCCTCCCTTATCTCGGGTGCAAAGCCTCTCCCCAAATTCAGCCTTGCTTTTCATCCCTGGGGTGGTGTCTCCAGACTAAGAGCCACAAGCTTTTGGCTGCAGGTGGCTTTGCTGGTGCACTGGGGAGCAGCCCAGCAGCTGCTCCTCACCAGGGTGTTTGTCTTGGAGCATCCCCACCAGCCAGCACTCCCTCCCCGGGGGAGAAGGAGCTGCCTTGCTCCAGCGCTGCTGTTCTTCCACGTGAGGCTGCTGAAAGAGGCCTGAGCCTCTCCAGGAGGGTGAAGTCATTTGTTTACAGCCAGAAAAAAACTGCTTTATTCCACAGCCCCTGGGGTCTTAGGGGTGAGCAGCTGCCAGGCTTTTGCTCTGACGTGGACTCGGCAGGGTCAGCATGGGGCAGGCAGTCCTGGTGGTGACATCTTCTCTCTGACCCCTTGTGGGTGCATGCAAACAGGACATCAACTTATCCACACACAAACATGCCAAGGGTTTGCTGACATTGCCCTCTTAGAAGCAAAGGCTGAGAGACCAGTGACAGGAGAGGACAGTCTCAAGCTGTGCCAGGGCAGGTTCAGGCTGGATGTGAGGAGGAAGTTATTGGCAGAGAGAGTGATTGGCATTGGAATGGGCTGCCCAGGGAGGTGGTGGAGTTGCTGTCCATGGAGGTGTTTAAAAGGAGACTGGATGAGGCACTTAGTGCCAATCATCACAATGCCAATCACTCTCTCTGACAACAACTTCCTAACAACATCCAGCCTAGACCTCCCCTGGCACAGCTTGATACTCTGTCCCCTTCTTCTGTTGCTGGGTGCCTGGCAGCAGAGCCCAACCCCACCTGGCTACAGCCTCCCTGCAGGCAGCTGCAGACAGCAATGAGCTCTGCCCTGAGCCTCCTCTGCTGCAGGCTGCACACCCCCAGCTCCCTCAGCCTCTCCTCATAGGGCTCTGCTCCAGGCCCCTCCCCAGCCTTGCTGCCCTTCTGCAAACACCTTCCAGCACCTCAACATCTCTCTTGAATTGAGGAGCCCAGAACTGGACACAGCACTCAAGGTGTGGCCTGAGCAGTGCTGAGCACAGGGGCAGAAGAACCTCCCTTGTCCTGCTGCCCACACTGCTACTGAGCCAGCCCAGGATGCCATTGGCTCTGCTGCCCACCTGGGCACTGCTGCCTCCTCTGCAGCTCCTCTCTGCCAGCACCCCCAGCTCCCTCTCTGCCTGGCTGCTCTCAGCCACTCTGGCCCCAGCCTGTAGTGCTGCTTGGGGTTGTTGTGGCCAAAGTCCATACTACTGCTCCATAAGGCTTTTCCCTCCTGAAGACTGTTGCAGGAGCTGTAAGGCAAAGTTTATTCTGGCTTTACCTAACGATATTTAATTCTTTTCTGATCAAATCTCATTTCTGTGGAGAAGAAAAGTGTGGCAGGGCTAAGAGGCTATGGCTGTTTCATGGAGAATGAAGGGTTTCCATTCCAGGCTGGAAAAAAAAAAGTGCCAAAACACATTTAGAGGAGGACCAAAGCTCTGTTTCAAGGCCAATTTCACGGTGAATTCACATCCAGCCCTGCTTGAGACCACTCCTGGCCCCAAGCTTCGGGTATGGGGCAGATGATTCACCTCCTGCTGCCTGTCCTGGTTTCCTCCTGTGATGGCAAGGGGCATTTTTCATTTCAGATGGCCACACAAGCTTTTCCAGGTTGCCTTCTTAGAGAAGTGAGAGGTTAAACTCTCCCAGGCCCTTGCAGGAGCAGAGCTGGGTGACAGCATCGCTCTCAGCTTGGCTGGGCTTCGGCACAGAGAGGCTTTCTTCTCTGCGCCGGCTGATAACTGACTCCATCCTGCTGCCTGCAGCTTCCCTCTGCAGCTCCTGCCAGAGAGCACACACCCCCCCCCCCACGTCCCCCCTCCAGACATCCCTGTGCACACCCAGCCTCCACGCTTCTCATAAGGCTCACATCCAGGGCCTTCCCAGCTCCTTTCCCTTGCGGCACGTCCCGGAGATGTCATCCTGCCCCTGATAAGGCACAGAGGCGACTGCAAAAGGAAGGCTCTCAGTTGCTCGCGGCGCCAGGCTGGGTAGCAGCAGACATGTCTAAGCCTTGCCTACTCCAGGGCCAAAAACAAATGACATCACCTCCCCATCCTCCTCCTTCCATACAGTCCCGACCCCCAGTCCTCCACCTGCCCCCCTGCCCCAGCAGCACTATCAGCCGCACAGAGAGGAGTGTGCATGGCAGGACAAGGGGGGAGAGGGAAGGCAGGGGGGAGGAGGTCGAGGAGCACGAGGGAAGATGAAGGCTGGAGCTGGAAGTTGGTTACTTTGGCAAGAGGACAAAACTCTGCAAAGCTTCACCAGTCAGACTTCAAAAAGGGGGAAAAAACTGGAGGCTCCTTTCTGGCAGGTCTTGTTATCAAGGGGAGCCCTATCTGCTCCACGGGACTGATGGCTCATGTGAGCCCCAATGGCTGCTAACCTCTGGCTGAGCTTCCCAGGGCCCCTCAGCAGCCAGGCTGTCACTCAAAGGAGAGGAGAAGCAGCCAGGAGAGGAGAATGTGTGATGGCATTGCCATAGCCTTGTCACTCTGCAGAGTGAGAGGAGCAAGGTCAGGATAGAGCTTCACAGATGGGAGAGCTGGGCACAGGGGAACCAAATGAGGCTCAGCAAGGACAAGTGCAGTACCCCGAACCTGGGGAGGAATCATAAACTGCAGCAGTACAGGCTGGGAGGTGATCTGCTGGAGAGCAGCCTGTGGAGAGGGACCTGGGGGTGCTGGGGGAGAGCATCCATGGCACAGCAATGTACCCTGGTGGCCAAGAAGGCCAATGGGGCCCTGGGGTGCATTAAGCAGAGTGTGTCCAGCAGATCAAGGGAAGTTCTCCTCCTCCTCTAATCTGCCCTGAGGAGACCTCACCTTGAAAACTGCCTTCAGTTTTGGGCTTTCCCAGTTTAAGACTGACAGAGATCTGCAGGAAAGGGTCCAGCAGTGGGCTATGAGGATGATGAGGGGACTGGAGGGCATTGCCTGGTGAGGAGAGGCTGAGGGACCTGGAGCTGCTTAGTCTGGAGAAGAGAAGACTGAGAGGGGATTTAACCAATGTTTATAAACATCTGAAGGCTGGGGGTCAGGAGGGGGGGGACAGGCTCTGCTCACTGCTCCCTGGGACAGAACAAGGAGCAATGGGTGGAAGCTGCAGCACAGGAGGTTCCAGCTCAACACAAGGGGAAACTTCTTGCCTGGAAGGGTCCCAGAGCCCTGGCACAGGCTGCCCAGAGAGGTTGTGGAGTCTCCTTCTATGTAGACTTTCAAGGCCTGTCTGGATGTGTTGCTGTGTGCCCTGAGCTAGATTGTGTGGTCCTGCTGTGGCAGGGGGGGTTGGATTTGATGATCTCTTTGGGACCCTTCCAGCTGCTGGCATCCTGTGATCCACTGGGTGCCAGTAGGCACAGCTGAGTCATTGCTTTTGCTGTTTTCCCTTTCTTTCTTCCAGCATGAGGTTGGTCCCTCAGGGGCAGACAGTGTGAGTGAGTTTAGGTTAAAGTCAGGTGTGTAGATGGATATTTTGCAGTTCAGGGAAGCTTTTGGGTGAGAATTTTTGCCATCTCATTATTTTTGTGTCCTAGATACCACGCTGGGTATTTTCCAGAGATGATCTTCACAGCTTTTCTCACAATCAGAGATCACATTGGGTGCTTCTGTGCTCCACAACCTCCCTGGGCAACCTGTGCCAGTCTCACCACCCTCACTGCACATAACTTCCTAGCATCCAGTTTCAGTCTTCCTTCTGCCAGTTTAAACCCATATCATAGAAGGGTTTGAGCTGAAATAGACTTTAAAGATCATCCAGTTCCATCTCCCCTGTGACACGCAGGGACACCTTCTACTAGATCAGGCTGCTCGAAACCCAACACCCAGCCTGGCCTTGAACACTTCCAGGGCAGGGGCATCCCCAGCTTGTCTCTGTGCCAGCTTGATGCCTGTGTTTCAGCCAGCCTAGTGCATCTCAAGCAGTGTAAAGTCTCAGCTGTTGGACAGGATGGTCTCTCCCAGCAGGGAACGTGTCTGCGCTCTGGACTCAGGAGGACATCTAAGCCCCATGGGTTTATTGGCGATGGAAACAAAC